>NC_050600.1:4087711-4200211 GCF_013368585.1 Megalops cyprinoides | reverse complement strand
ACACACACACACACATACACACACACACATACACACACACACACACACACACACACACACACACACACACACATACACACACACACACACACACACACACACATACACACACACACACACACACATACACACACACACACACACACACACACACACACACACACACACACACACACACACACACACACATCACCACCACCACCATACCTACTGAGCTTATGATTAGCACCCCTTCCCCTCAGACCTTTACAAGATCTTCACAAACAAGGTTTCAGGCATCTCACATCCATAGCTGCAATGTACTGGCAGGTCTGTCAGAGCAACATAGACCTGTGAACATGGGAAAACAACCATGTAGCTGACAACACCTGCGAGTCCGTGATTCAAAGCACAGGGAGCTTCGTCTGCCAGCTCAGACTGAACCAACACAAGCTTTCTTCATGCATCATTGCGCTCTCAGACAACCCTGGTAATCCATAAAGACCAATGGCAGAGCACAGAACAGCCAAATATGCACACAAATCCTCGGCCAAAAAGTCCTGCATACATTGAACGTTTTATTGCCTTTTATACTGTTGTTGCATTTGGAGTTCTGGCTTTTCTTGGAAGAAACTCCAGTCTCCCCACAGTCCTTTGTTCTAACCCCATTACTCACAACCAACTGAGGCACCGTATCACTCCCCGGAGAGGAAACCTGCATTTGAATTGTTTGAAAATGAAATGTTTGCCTTAAAGCTGAGCTGCAGTACGCTGGGCAGTGTGGGGTTAAGAACGAAAACCCTTCCCTTATCCTTTTTAATTTGGCTGGGAGAGCCGTAAACCAACAACAGGAAGCTGTTTAAAGGGACTCGCTTCCAAAAGTGGTCATTTGCAGGGATTTAGAGGGAGAGGGAAGAAGTGAACAACATGAAAGAATAAGCGAGAGGGAGACAGGAAGAAAAAGTATGAGCGTGCGGGAGGGGGTGAATGAGCAGAGACACGGGATGCAGTGGGGGGGAAACAGGGAGATGACTTAATCAGCGTGTATTGCCACTCCAAACCCCTCCACCCTGCTCTATACACATACATGTGCATACATGCTCGTATGCACGCATACACATTCAAACACACACGTACAGAGGTACACAGAGACACACACATATGCAGACACACACATATTCACACATAAGTGCACGTACACACATGCTCATACACACACACACACACTCAGACACACACTCAGACACACACACACACGCACACACACACATATACACACATATACACGCACACACAGAGTGCACTCCCCGTGAAGCCTGATCCCCTTCCCCTCTGTGCTGTTACCTCTCCCCTGGTCGGGTTGCCGGTGTGTGTGTGTGTGTGTGTGCGTGTGCGTGTGTGTGTGTGTGTGTGTGCGTGCGTGTGTGGCTCGCTCCCTCCTTTCCTCCCTGACATTCCAGCTGTGCTGAGGGGTGGACTGCCGGAGCGGGAGAGAGGAGAGAGCAGGCGCTCTGAGGGGTGAAACGCACAGTTTGGAAACACTCCTCTTCTTCTTTCCGTCCCCTCGCTTCGTTCCGCTCTCCGCGGGCGTTGCCACGGCTGCGTTTCGGAGTCTTTCCTCACAGCTGAAGCATCCCCTGAAGCAGTCACTCCGCGCCCCAGAGGAGAGTTTGGGACTCAGACCCCAGGATTACGCTTGCCCAGCGAGGGAAAGAGCGCTCTTTCAGGAACGAGGGGTGAGTTCTGTGCTTTTGTTCTGCACGGTATCTCAGAGATGGATGAGACGGCAAGGAAGTGAGTTTCTCCCTGGGTTTTGTGAGAGTGTGTGTGTGTGAGAGATATATGTGTGTAATCATGTGTCAGATTTTAAGTATTTGCGAGTGCAGGTGTGTGTGTGTGTGTGTGTGTGTGTGCGACTGTGTGCTGCAATCTCACAGATTCAGTGAGTGACTGGCATTGGTGAGAAAGCACAGACACATAGTGGCTCTATAAGTTGAGCAAATCGTTGCTGGGAGCGACAGGTTGCTCTCAGAAAGCACTTCAGTTGCCACACCTCTTTACCTGGTGGCTCCTTCCTGGCATTGTGTGATGTCTCATCCAGAACCTGTCACTGAGTGTACGTCTTTTCTCTGTCATTAGAAATCTTTTGTTGTCTGTGTCTGTGGATATTTTTCTTTTCAATGGAGCATAGTTTATAGTAGATCACAATTGCGGTCACCTGTCAGCTCTGAGTTGGGCTATGAGTACAGTGCACAGATGAGGCTCCCAGGTAGAGACGAACCTGATCCAGTTTGCCCTGGAACTTACAGTCAGCAGGTGTGGTGGCAGGAGAATCCCACCTTCGTGTTTAGTGTCTGTTTTGGGAGGAGCCCAAGTTATGGCACAGGTTTGGGGTGATGAGGGGCAGCTTTCCAAATAGACAGGAAGTGGCCTCTAGTAGACCTGTCACCAGCCATGTAACGTTCTGTCATTCTGTCGGAGAAGGGAGTTCATTCTTTTCACCTGCTTCACTTCTCTTTCCCTCTTATTCTCTATCTCTCTCTCTCCCTTTCTCTCTGGTTTAACTACTGTGCTGTGAGCATCTCTGGGCTGTGTACATGGGCGACAGGATTGGTCCAGCCCACACTCTTCAAAAACCTCTTCCTCATAGTGTCTGGTCAAAGCGTCCACCTGTCACATCAAATTACCCATGATTCCAATCACTGCGATGACCCCCCCTGTCTCCACTGGGGTTATGTTAAAGTTTCACAAGCCTGAAATGCATGATTTATGTCAATGATCTGCCCCACTCGAATCCAGTCTATCCTTGAAAAATTACATTACGTTACATTGCTGTCATTTAGCAGACACTCTTATCCAGGGTTACTTACTCAGGTTACAATTTTATACATTTATACAGCTGGATATTTACTGAGGCAACTCTGGGTTAAGTACCTTACCCAAGGGTACAGGGGCAGCAGTGCCCCAGCGGACAATCGAACAAGCAACCTTCTGATGTCACACTGCTGCCCGTCACATTAAAATCGCGTTGAACGTGAATGTGAGAGACAGGGAGGTGTAAGATGAGCCTCCGGTGTGTTCCTGGAGAGTGCGGGAGGGAGGAGGTGACTCAGGGAGCTAGCAGGAAGGCCGGGTCGTCCGCGTGAGCGGAACACAGACGGCCGATGATGTCATCCCTCTTTGTGCTGCGGGCGGGGTGGGGGAGCGAGATGGTGAGCGTCGATAAAGACACGGGGCGACGGGATCGGAGGCGTTCGCGGATTCGGGTGGGAACCACGCGAAAAAGCCCAGCCCGACTTCCCGAACGTGCAGGAACGGGACGTCCCGCCGGGAAATGCGTGAGCAGGGTCACGCCACCTCAAACGCAGAGCGCAAGGGCGTTTCGCCTCCGTCAGGCGAGGAGCCAGACACGGGACAGGACAGGTGCATCTTCCCCACCTGCAGCCGAAACAGCGAAGACGCACAGGCAGTGTTAACCGGCTGCAGGTTAACTCTTAGGGAAAAATGCATTGTATTACATTGTTGTCATTTAGCAGATGCTCTCATGCAGAGCAACTTACATACATGTGGGTTACAATTTTATCCAGCTGGATATTTACTGAGGCAATAGTGGGTTAAGTACCCTGCTCAAGGGTACGGCAGCTGTGCCCCAGCAGGGAATCAGACCAGCAACCTGGCGGTTATGAGCCCTGCTCCTTACCATTACACCACACTGCAGACACATATAAAAGCGCTGACATTTACATCTATTTTGATGAAAAATGAGCCTTTTGAAATACAATATACCCTCTACCCTGAGGAAGGCTCCTCTTGTTCCGAAAGTTGATTTGTTTTCGAAATCAGGTTCAAGTTTATAACATGGTCCTCCGCTTTAACCATTGACTGAGTGGCAACATCAAAGAACCTGTGAAGGGGGCCACCGATGGGTCAGCATATGCTCTTTCTCCAGAGAGGGTGCAGGGGCCACGTTGGCCAAACTGGCTTTGGCGCTCGTGCTGCCTGCATGCAGCCACCTGATTGGTTGGATGAGTGTCGGAGTGAATCGTGGGTAGGGACACGGTGGTGGCTCTGCTCTGAGTGCACGGTGCATCTGTTAAAGGCAGGGGGGCACACTACACACCAGGACCAGGACTTTTTACAGAGAAGGTGTCACAAAGACAGCGTCAGGTATGGTTTCAGCTCTTTGCCATATGTGTTTACACCCGAGAGCAGCAGGTTCCCCCTAACACCTGCTACCTCTCGTACTTGCTGTTTATTTTATGTGAAGTATTGTGATGTATTTTGGATTCTTTGTTCTAGGGGCTGATGTATGGTAGTATACTTGGCTTCTGTTGCTTTGTCGGATTCCACAAGTTAACTTGTGGCAGGGCTTGAATAGCGTTATGCTCACACTCACCCTTCTGGGAGTGTCGTTAGCCTGGTTGTTCATTTAATTTGAATGAATACACTTATGTTCTGTTGTGAAATCTGGAAGTCGCTCTGGACAAGAGAGTCTGCTAAATGCATGTAATGTAATGACAGGGTGCCAGATTTCACCGGGGATTTCTGGGGGTCTGGAGTGCAGACTGCGTGCCCGTCCCGCTGCTGGTGGAGGAACGGGCCTCTCCTCCGCCCATGCCCTTGCGTTTCCAGTGTTTTCCCTGCAGCCTGCAGATTTCCGTCCCGGAGAGAGGGGGACGGGAGGGAGCCGAGGCGGGCAGAGAAGCGTGGAGCTGAACGCCAGCCAGCCGAAATGCGATCGCAATCAGCCGTGTTTACTCTGCGGGAGACTGGGGGGGCCGGAGCCCCGGGGGCCTCTGCACGGACCGGACCTCCCCTGGGAACTGGCCTGCTAAAGCTGCAAATCCAGCACAGCCTTCAGCACGCGTGGCTCTGCAGCCCGGGAGAGGGGGGGGGGCAGAGGGAGAAGGAGAGAGGGGGGGGGGGGGGGGGGGGGGGGAGACAGAGGGAGAGAGAGAGACAGAGAGGGAGGGAGAGAGACAGAGAGGGAGAGAGAGAGAGGGAGAGATGGAGAGAGGGGGAGGGAGAAGGAGAGAGAGCGATGGAGAGAGAGAGAGGGAGGGAGAGAGAAAGAGACAGGGAGAGAGAGATGGAGAGTGAGAGGGAGGGAGAGAGTGAGAAAGGGAGAGAGAGAAGGAGAGAGAAGGTGAGAGAGAGGGAGAGAGAGAGTGAGAAAGAGAGAGAGAGAAGGAGAGAGAAGGTGAGAGAGAGGGAAACTAAAAGAAAGCAGACATAAATGACCGCTGCTATGTTCTTTTTTACTTTCTGCTTTTGTGTAAAATGAGAAACAGAAATTCTCAATGGGCAAGTGGTACACTGCTTATTGTGAGTGAATGTGTGTGAGAAGAAAAGGCTGTATTTAATAATGTGTGTGTGTGTGTGTGTGCGCGTGTGTGTGTGTGCGTGTGTGTGTGTGTGTGTGTGTGTGTGTGTGTGTGTGTGTGTGTGTGTGTGTGTGTGTGTGTGTGTTCTTTTCTGTGTTGGTGCAGCTGCTCTGTAAGGGGTCTGTCTCCAGAGAGGAGGGGTTCCGCAGGTCAGGTGTGAGTTTGTGGGTACAGAGGTCAGGGTAGAGTAGAGTACAGACATACTCCCAGTGCATCTCTCTGAGGAGCTTATGTGTAGTGATCACTTTTCATTTTAACTGAAGGATCCGTTTACAGGAACCAGCCAGTTTAACCCCCTAAAAAAACAGACTTGTCAGTCGTTATCTTTTGGATTGCTTTCACCATTTGTTTTTTCATTCTTTCTGTGAACGCTGCTTAGCTGACACTTGAATGGTGTAACCTAAAGTTCAAACCAGGTACATGATGGGATTTGGAAAGGATGAATGGAATGTGGAACAAAAGCACGGTGTTTTCCAGATTCTTCACTCTCAGTTGATTTTTGTGTTTTTTTTTAATCTCCCGGGAAGAAAAAGGGTTCATTTGTTATCGCATGTCCTGTTTATGTTCGTTATCATTCCACAGACGGTCAGTGAGCTTCAGGGCTCCTCTTGGAAAGCTCAGTACTTGAGACGGTTTACAGTGTGGAGCTGAGAGCTCTGTGGAGGAAGCGCTGGCAAGGGGAGCATATTTTATCTAATGAATTAAATGAGATATCCTGGCTGACTCCTCTCAGAGCCAGGGACGGGCACAGAAATATCCGCTGGCGCATAATCAGAAACATGTTCAGGAGGCTGCTCAGCTAGGGGTTTGATCCCTGACCGCACAGTCCTCTCAGATGTGTGTCTGTGGTCCATACGTGAGGCAGTCGTTTGGTGTCACATGTGGGCTCTTTTCTTTGAGCTGCCTGCCAGCAGAGTGACAGTTAGAGGCATGAGTGAGGGCTGAGTGCTCCCCAGCTGGGAAGGGCTCCTGCTGTCTGCGGCAGTTCGGTGCGTGGAGGAGCTCCTGCAGTCTGTAGTGGATCCCGGCAGCGCAGTGCTTGAAGGGGGTCTTGGTCTTTCCCGCTCTCATAACGCTCAGTGTCACTGTCTTGTACTCTTGCAGTGATTCTGTCTTAGAGAGACAAACTTTTACACTTATTGTCACCAAGAATATACTGCCAAAAAAACCCGGTATGCTGGTTCTGTCACTCCAGTGTGCGACTCTGGTTTAATGCTCTGGTGTGTAGGTGTGTTCTAAAGGAGCCCACTTTTCTTGCAGGCTCTGAAGGCCCTGGCGCCATGGCAACCCTACTGCAGCCTAGCATCAACAGCCTACAGAGCACAGGTAAGAGAACCACCTTTCACCTGCATTCACCTCACACACACACGCACACACACACACACACACACACATAAGTCTGGTGTAAGACAAAGAGAGAAGGATGGAGAGGTGGAGAGAGACAGAGCAGGGGCTTCTCCATCAGACACACTCTCACAGGTAAACGCAGCTGTGTACACCGGAGGACTCAGCTCACTCGTACAGCACTCTCTCGGGGGCCAGCTCGTATGAAATCAGCCAACCCGGAGGCAGTGTGCAGCGTTGAAGCCTGCCGGCGGAAACCCGCGTTTGACTACACTCTCACAGGTAAACGCAGCTGTGTACACCGGAGGACTCAGCTCACTCGTACAGCACTCTCTCGGGGGCCAGCTCGTATGAAATCAGCCGACCCGGAGGCAGTGTGCAGCGTTGGAGCCTGCCGGCGGGAACCCGCGTTTGACATGAACAGAATGATGGAATGCTGGCATTTTAGGTGAACTCCGCAGGTCAGCACCCCCTGGCATCATCGGGCGGGGGTGTGAGTGAAAGCATTCTCACCACCCTCCCTCCTCTGCAGAATCCCCCCCTGTGCAGATAACATTCCGATCGTTCCCATCCGATGCACCGCATTCCGCCGTCTCCACGGAAACCGTGTTCCGACCCCCCTATACACCCCCCCACCGCGTCCTAGCTGGTCCTGATATCACCAATCGCCACAGCGATAGCAAGGATCCACACCTCATGGCCTGTGGTTTTTTTCCAGATCTGACAGGTCATAGGACTCCAAGCATCCAGCACTTTAAATTCTTGCCTCATGTTCCAGCTGTTATCAGATGCTCTGATGTTTCTCCAGCAGAGCACTTCTCACTCAGTGGAGATGTCAGACCAGGTTTTGAAGGCATTTCCTGACTGCCCTATCACCCTCTGTTGGCTTACTGTGGCATGGTATAAGCACGGCATGGTATAATGCGTGGGATGGTATAAGCACTGGTCCAATGCTGGCCTTCTGCCGGTCTATAACAAGTGTCTGCAGATATCTGCATCCAATCAAACTTAAGGATCGGCCATGAAGTCCTCATTGCCTGGTTCACCTGCCAGGGCCTCAGTGATTGGTGCACCCTAGGTTGGTAAGAAATGCTTTGCTATTGGATGTTCACAGTGAAAAGGAAGCATGTTACATTCTCTCTCTCTCTCTCTCTGTGCCTCTTTCTCTCTCTCTCTCTCTCTCTGTGTGCCTCTTTCTCTCTCTCTCTCTCTCTCTCTCTCTCTCTCTGTGTGCCTCTTTCTCTCTCTCTCTCTCTCTCTCTCTCTCTCTCTGTCTCTCCCCTCCCCCCTTCCTGTTTCACAGGTGAGAACAGATCTGTGCCTCCGTCACCCTCCTGCTCCCCTGCCCGAAATGACTGCAGCATCGCCCCCCTCACTCCCTCCCCCTCCCCAGTAAGTCCCGCCCTCACTCACTGCTCTGGTGGCCAGGACTAAGCAGTTATTAGTGGGAACCCGCAAGTGCTTTAAACATTGGTGGTGGAGGCGAAGGAGGCGGCGCACACACACATGTAATTATGTTGCTTTACTTACCCCGGGCAGAAGCACTGAGGCCTGCTCCAAACGGCATACACAGTTTATAATATACCCATACCCTATTAGCTTTGGCATACATGTGAAGGTATTAGAACTGAGGCTGGTACCACTAACCACAGAGAATGCACACACCCACGTAACTACTGGTTCCGATCACAGTGAGGGAACACACACGTCGTTGGTGGTCACTCACGGTCGAAGGTGACGTCAGTAAGGCTCTGTGAGCTCGTAGCTGGCTGAGAAGCCCGGTCTTGGAGCCCCTTGTTCTGCAGTGGGGGCCAGTCAGTCAGGATCGGTCAGTTGGACTCGGTAGTCAGACTCAGTCAGTCTCTCCTCTTTGAGTCTCCCTTGCCGGAGAATTCCCTGAGATCCCCTCTGCTGTAGTGTGTGTGTTGGCCAGCCTCGGCAGTGTTCCCTCTGGAGAGAGTAATATCCCAGCGGGGCAGAGGATGCTGACTTTCAGACCCAGATAAACCAAAATCCTCACCCTTTATGGTCATGAATGTTCCTGTGGCACTTACTGCCAAGAGCAGAGGGTTACAGGCAACCGGGTCAAATTCCCCATCAGACTCCCCAAATCTGGCTATATAATCAGCCCAAGTTTAACTGGCTAAATAAATCCCTGTACCCTCCACCTCAGCAGAGCCTCTTGAAAAATGAGACGTTATACCTCAAAGGGGGTTTATTTTGGAAAACCAGAAAAAAGAAAGGGATTTTATGAAAAGATGCAGCTGTGTAAATGGATGACGAGCTGTGTGTTCCATTAGGTAACACAGAGCCCTGCTGCAGGGCCAGTGGAACAGGGGACCAATCAGTGCTCCTGCTATGGGTGGGGCTTGTGTTTGATTGGCTGTCTCTCTGTGTCTGTCTCCCCACAGAGGGCGGTCCTCAGACCCCGGGTGGCGCGCCCCTTCTCCGTGGTGGTGGCCATCGATTTTGGCACCACGTCCAGCGGCTACGCCTTCAGCTTCACCCAGGACCCCGAGGCCATCCACATGATGCGGTGATGCCCCGCCCCGCCCCGCCCCACACCCCAACCCAGCACTCTGCCGCCATCACTCTGACAGCTGCCTCTGCCCGTCTCCACAGGCGCTGGGAGGGTGGCGACCCTGGCGTGGCCAATCAGAAGAGCCCCACCTGCCTGCTGCTGACGCCCGAGCTCCGATTCCATAGCTTCGGGTTCGCTGCGCGGGACAGCTACCATGACCTGGACCCCGAGGAGGCCCGGCACTGGCTGTACTTCGACAAGTTCAAGATGAAGATCCACAGCACCAGCGTGAGAAGGAGGGAGAGAGGGGGAGAGGGAGGGAGAGAGGGAGGGGGGGAGAGGGAGAGAGGGAGGGAGAGAGGGAGGGAAATAGAAAGGGAGAGAGGGAGAGAGAGAAAGGGAGAGAGGGAGAGAGGGAGGGAGGGAAAGAGAGAGGGAGGGAGCAGTAGTGGAGAAATATCAGAGAGCCGTTACAGCACTAGCTTTCCTGAACTCAGCGTCATTGGCTGGAATGGGTGGAGGTGAAACCGTGAGGGGGCAGGTGTCTGGAGCAGGGGTGGGTGGGATACAAACCTCCTGCATTCTGCGGGGGTGTTCTTGAGCCTTGAGCTGGGATCGCTCTTCCAGATGCATCCTGCGTTGGCAAGATGTTTCCCTCGCAGCGTCCGCTGGCTGTGGAGATTCTCCGATGTGCTTTAAACATCATCTGCACTTGCTCTCCTGAGGTGACTCTCCAGGATGGAGGGTATAGTGAAGGAAAAAAAAAGTTATTTATTTTAACTCACTTTCATTCAGCTGGAACGGTCAGCGCTTGCCTGTGGGAAATGAGAATGGCCAGACGCCGCGCCAAGCTATCCGTGGTTCATTTACATGTAAAACAGTTTTGAAACTGAAATTCATGTTCAAATTTCAGATTTATCCCAGGCCATTTTTCAACGTGCTGGATTCATCCTGTGTCAGACTTACAGGCGCAGAACCTGCGAACATGCGGAGAAGTCTGCCGTGGAGGAGTCTTGCATCACCGTTGACTCTGATTGGTTCATGTGCAGTGGTTTTTGTTGCTATAGGACCTCACCATGGAGACAGAGCTGGAGGCGGTGAGCGGTCGGCGGGTCAGGGCCATCGAGGTGTTCGCCCATGCATTGAGGTTCTTCCGCGAGCACGCCCTCAAGGTACACCCCACAAATTACCCGTTCCCTCTTCCCTGTTGCCATGGAGACACGCAGCAGTGATGAACATTCCTACAGGACTACAGGACATTCCTAGAGGACTTCTCTACTCTAACTGTGGCTGTTTGAGAAACAGCACAGCAGGCCTGTAACACACTAAAACACACACACACAGACACGTGCACACATCCCACATCCTGGAGTCCTGGGGAGTTCAGGAATAAACCTCTGTGAGGAGCACAGGTTTCCGGATATACAAGCAGTAGGTCATGGGTTCAAAGCCCAGCTGTACTAATAGGATCCAGCCACTGTGGAATTCGTTCATTTAGGCAACTGCTATGAATCACTAAAGGAAGCATTGAAGCATTTTGATCAAGTTAAAAGAATATAATGATAATGTGTCTTGATGTGAGTGCGTGTGCACAGTATGTGTATATTCTGATGCTCCTGTATGTGTGTGTGTGCACACACGCGCATGTGTATGTGTGTGTGTTTCTACATGTGCATATTCTGATTCCCCTGCTTGTGTGTGTGTGTGTGTCTGTGTGTTTTGTGCAGGAGGTGAAGGATCAGTCCTCCTCAGTGCTGGAGGGGGATGAGGTGCGATGGGTGATCACTGTACCAGCCGTATGGAGGCAGCCAGCCAAGCAGTTCATGAGAGAGGCTGCTTACCTGGTAAGGCAGTAAACCCACCCAAACACACCACCCCACACTCTACTACAGCAACACACCACCCCCCACTCTACTACAGCAACACACCAACTCGTCACATTTTACCTATGGAGCCCTTGTGGAGGGTTGCATTTACATGTCACCTAATTCGTCTTTCCCTGCAGGGTTTGATTGCTTCTGTTTTCCCCCAACCCCAACTCACTGACCTCTGATCAAGGCTTTGCCACCAGCTGCCCTCTGCCCAAAAGTGCTGCAGTGCAGATTGGTCTTCCCAGATCAGCGTTTGGTTTAGCAGGATCAATGGTGCACAACTGAAAGTGTTTTTATATTTACCAGAGGGTCTTGATTGAAAGGAAATGTGACACCAGAGTGTGCATTTATGAGTGAAACTGTAATTCAGAAAAAGGTCCCAGCAGTCGTCCTGTGTGTGTGTCTGGTGCTTCCAGGAGGATGGGACACAGCAGACGGGCTCTGTCCCACGGACAGCAGCCAGCCCCCCCTCGGGGTCCTCTTTCAGGCCACGCCCCTGTCATGCCTGGGCCTGTAACGCCGGGCGCTTATCTCCCCTCCTCACTGAGCGGACAGGAAGTGTGCGTTCCTGGAAAAGAATGCCCGGGCTAATCGCATTCCGCATCAGTGTGGAATTTAAAGAGAGCTCACGGTTAAGCGTGACGTTGCCTGTGAGGAGCAGCCAGGCGGCGCGTTCGCAGAGAGAGGCGAGGTTAGCGTCCGGTGAGCTCAGAGGGTCTGGCGTGGTGGGCGCGGCCAGAGCAGGGATGGCGCAGACAGAGCTTCCTCTTTAATGATACACTGCGCATACCTGCCCTCTGACCTATTTCCTGCCCCCCCTCCCCGAACCTTCCCACCCTGTCCTGGTGATCCCTCTTTGTCCTCTTTGCAAGACACCCTCACTGTGCATAGGAGAAAGATTTGAGAGATCTCAGTGACAATGCTACAACCAATGTAATGATGCAATAAATAAGTGATGAATATACATATGTATCTAACAATGTCATCACTATGTTTAATATAAAACATATATGTAAAGGCGCTGGAAACATGGAATGATGGGTAATATTAGGGATAATATAAGGGTAATATTAGATGTTAGCGACTGTGGCTGGTAAATCTGTGCAGGGCCAGGGTGTTGTAGTCCCAGCTCTCCCCTGCGGTGTGGTCCCCCTCCATTCCACTGCACCGTGCCCAGTTTCCTGCGTCTCAGGCCCGGGCTCAGGAGCCTGCTGCTCCTTCCCCACCTCTCCTGCGCCTCCCTCCTGCACCTCTCTCCTGCGCCTCCCTCCTGCACCTCTCTCCTGCACCTCTCTCCTGCACCTCCCTCCTGCACCTCTCTCCTGTGCCTCTCTCCTGTGCCTCCCTCCTGCACCTCTCTCCTGCACCTCCCTCCTGCACCTCTCTCCTGTGCCTCCCTCCTGCACCTCTCTCCTGTGCCTCTTTCCTGTGCCTCTCTCCTGTGCCTCCCTCCTGCACCTCTCTCCTGCGCCTCTCTCCTGTGCCTCTCTCCTGTGCCTCCCTCCTGCACCTCTCTCCTGCACCTCCCTCCTGCACCTCTCTCCTGTGCCTCCCTCCTGCACCTCTCTCCTGCACCTCCCTCCTGCACCTCTCTCCTGTGCCTCGATCCTGCACCTCCCTCCTGCACCTCTCTCCTGCACCTCTCTCCTGCACCTCTCTCCTGCACCTCCCTCCTGCACCTCTCTTCTGCGCCTCCCTCCTGCACCTCGCTCCTGCACCTCTCTCCTGTGCCTCGCTCCTGCACCTCTCTCCTGCACCTCTCTCCTGCGCCTCCCTCCTGCACCTCTCTCCCCTCAGCGGAGCCCCCAGACGCTCTGCCGCTGGGCCCGGGCTCTGGGTGGAACTTCCTGGCAGCGGAGCCACAGGGGCGAACAATGCAGCGAGCCGAGCACAAACACAGGAAACCACTCCTGCCAGACAGAGGGAGGGGGAGGAAAACAACACCCCCCACCCCCCACCCCCAGCCTAACCCAGCTCCACAGACCCCCCCCCCCACCCAACTACACCCCCCTGCACTCCCACCCACTCCCCCCCTGACCCCCCTCACCTGCACTGCCCCCGCCTCACATGGTCCGTCCTCACCGTTCGTTTCAGGGCTCTCCTGCCTCACATGGTCCGTCCTCACCGTTCGTTTCAGGTCTCTCCCGCCTCACGTGGTCCGTCCTCACCGTTCGTTTCAGGGCTCTCCTGCCTCACGTGGTCCGTCCTCGGCCTTCGTTTCAGGGCTCTCCTGCCTCACATGGTCCGTCCTCACCGTTCGTTTCAGGTCTCTCCCGCCTCACGTGGTCCGTCCTCACCGTTCGTTTCAGGGCTCTCCTGCCTCACGTGGTCCGTCCTCACCGTTCGTTTCAGGTCTCTCCCGCCTCACGTGGTCCGTCCTCGGCCTTCGTTTCAGGGCTCTCCTGCCTCACGTGGTCCGTCCTCGGCCTTCGTTTCAGGGCTCTCCTGCCTCACGTGGTCCGTCCTCGGCCTTCGTTTCAGGGCTCTCCCGTCTCACGTGGTCCGTCCTCGGCCTTCGTTTCAGGGCTCTCCTGCCTCACGTGGTCCGTCCTCGGCCTTCGTTTCAGGGCTCTCCCGCCTCTCCCTCCCTCCCTGTTTTCTCCTTGCTCACTTCTGCCACTTCCTGTGCGGGCGAGGCTGCAGTCTGACACGCGTTTCCTCACACGGCCGCCCCACTGTTCACCAGTGCCCTGAGCACAGAGAAACACCCGCAATACCTACTGAGTGCAGCGCACTGAGAAACACCCAAATCTGACAACTCTGAGAAGGAATGTAAATCGAACACATGCTGAGGGACAAAAAGACAACCCGAATTTCCAAGGGTATGTGTGTGTAAATGTGCACGCATGTGTGTGTATATGCGTGCATGCTTGCATGTATGTATGGGTCTATGGCATCATCCAAGCATAATTATTATGTCATGTGGACCTGAATTTATTGAAATGTGTAACCAGTAGCAGTGAAATTAAGTGAAGGTGATCAATTTAGAGCAGGGCTGTACGTTTGCACCTGTGCGCACTGGGGTGACCTGAGAGGTGTTGGTGATCACCTCAGGTCATTTCGGGGCGCAGACGCAGAGTGTACATGGTCCCCCATCACGGTCTCTCCCCTCAGGCAGGGCTCGTCTCCCCGGACAGCCCCGAGCAGCTCCTCATCGCCCTCGAACCCGAAGCCGCCTCCATCTACTGCAGGAAGCTGCGTCTGCACCAGGTGATCGACCTCAGCACCCGGCCGACGGCCAACGGCGTGGAGCCGGATGGGTCCCACCTCTTCGACTCCAGCTTCAGGCAGGGTGAGTGCTCTTTGGAAGTCCCCCCCCCCACACACACACACTCCCAACCCCATCAGTTTCGCTCTCAGCTAAATCTGTGACTGTCTTACTCCAAACAGTGTGTTTCAGAATGCGTGGGTGGGGGGGGAGTTTGGAAATGTAAGATGTATGCCCTCAGTGAGTATGAGCTTTTTTGATCTCTGTGAATTGGATTAAAACTCTGGTGGGGGGGGGGGTGCAGTGTGGCTTTAATCTCTCGAGGGGGGCTGTGGCTTGTCATGAGTGAAGTGGGGGGCCACGCAGACCCAGGTCATGGGGTTCTCACAAACAAAAGGGAGAAGTGGGGGGGGGGGGGGGGGGCTGTGCCTGGCGTTACCGCAGTGCAGAGAGAGGGGCTGTTTATGGGGTATGGGGGGGGGGGGGGGGGGGTGGTAGTATTTGGCAGAATCCTGAGGGATGGGCTATGTTTGGACGAAAGATTTTTGACCTTGAATTCAGGTCACTGTGTATCATTCTCTCTCTTTTTTATTCCTTCTCTGCCTCACACACACACACACGCACACGCGCACACACACACACACACACACACACACAGGGGCCTATAATTGGAACAAGGTGCAGTGAGAGTATGATCTCACCCACTTGCACTGTTAATCTTTTCTCTTCTCTCTCCCTCTCTCTCTGCGGAAGGCATGTGAAAGTTCTCTGTATGGGTAAATCGGTGACGTCTAAAATCCCCAGCCAGCTTTTCCCTGTCACATCCTCCTCATCTGTGAAAGATTTTAAGGGAAGGTCACAGCGCTGATTCCCCTCTGTCACACCCCCGCGCCTAACGCTTTGCCCCGGTCGGTTCCCGAATTCACTGGAGCCGGTGGGCGATACCTGCGGGCAAGCCGCAGGCGTTCGGGTCCCACCACTTACCTCTGACCTCCGAACCTCCTGCACACACAGCTCGCCTCTCTCACTCTTCCACCCCCCGCCTGTGGGAGTCGTCCCACGCAGTCAGAGAGTTTTCTAAATATACCGCCTCCCACTCCCTTCCCCCCTGTACAGGGTTCAGTGACGTCAGGCGGCATAGGGAGTCATTACATTACAAAAACATTTTTTTTCTCCTTCCTTTATAACGTAAATTACTTCCAGATCCCGATATTCGCGTATATTTCTTTTGTCTGAATGCTTGGCAGGCCCGGCAGAAAAGTCGCTCTGATTATGCTGTTTCCCTCACGCTCCTGATATTGCTCTCACTTTGCGGCCCCCACCTGCACCAGACTGTAAGCCATGCGTGTGATTGGACATTCTTAAACGGAGAGAATGGTCCCCCTGAAAAAAGGGTCTTATTGTTGTCCTAAACATTTACATTTACTCAGTTGGCAGCTGCTTTTAATTAAAGCGACTTACAAGCGAGGCAGAGTACATTACAAGCGAAAAGCCACAGTCAAGAAAGCTTGTTTACGTCTGTCACTCTCAAGGGGATGGACAGGTGTTCTCTGTTGGGATGGGAACTCACTCATACTGCACTTGTGATCTGTTGCCCTGACCTCTTATGACAAACAGTGGCATCATCGGCGCAAACTCAAGTGATGATGTCACTGGGTATTTGCACCCTCACCTGTGGGATCACTGTATGAAGACCGTAGATCGTATGTCAAAATGTGCTTCACCATGCAGTGAGGCCGCTTTTGGGGGCTTTATGGGTACTGCTTCATTATAGGCCCTCTGTAAATAAAGTATACCTTCAGTGCATATATGCAGAATGTGTGGCCATGTTCAGAGACAGGCCAGGTGTCTGCTGTGGGTCAGGAGTCTGGTCTCCACTGGTTCCATGTGATTGTAAACGTGGTCCGTGTTTCCACAGCTTCCACAACTATACATCCTTGCGATTAAAAATAATTCAGATTTTATGTCTGTCCCAGTTTTGCAAGCTTTAATTTTACATTTATGTACACATTTACATTTAGGTATACAACAACATTTACATTACAATATTGTCATTTAGCAGACACTGTTAACCCAGGGAACTCACATTGGTTACAATTTTATCTAATTATATAGCTATATTTCCTGAAGCAAAGTACGTCAGTAAATGTACCTTGCCCAGGGGTACAGCAGCAGCGCCCCAGCAGGGAATTGAACTGGCAACCTTTTGGTTACGAGTCCTGCTCCTTACCATCACGCCACGCTGCTGTCCCTTTACATTTGCGTTTATGTCAAGTCACTTGGTCTCATCCAGACGGACCCACGGAGCACAGGCAGCCACACCTCATGCAGGGAGTGCGTGACGTGCAGGGCAGCGTGGACAGCAGGGCCGCCGGCCCGGGTGCACCGCGGGCCTGTGACAGGTGAGCGCTCTGCACGTTCCGCAGTAACAGCGCCCCCTTGTGTCCGCTGTCTCCTCAGCGCGGGAGCAGCTGCGCAGGGCACGCCACAGCAGGACCTTCCTGGTGGAGAGCGGGACGGGGGAGCTGTGGTCCGAAATGCAGACAGGTGAGCGGCCAGCAGGAGGCGCCGCGCTCCGAAATGAAAACGCGCTCTGGGTGAGGGTGGCGTTTACGCGCGTGTGTGTGTGTGCGTGTGTGCGTGTGTGAGTGTGTGTGTGTGTGTGTGTGTGTATGCGTGTGTGCGTGTGTGTGTGTGTGTGTGTGTGTGTGTGTGTGTGTGTGTGTGAGTGTGTGTGTGTGTGTTTGTGTGTGCGTGTGTGCGTGTGTGAGTGTGTGTGTGTATGTGTGTGTGTGTGTGTGTGCGTGTTTGAGTGTGTGTGTGTGTGTGTGTGTGTGCGCGCGTGCGTGTGTGTGTGTGTGTGTGTGTGTGTGTGTGCGCGCGTGCGTGTGTGTGTGTGTGTGTGTGTGCGTGTTTCACAGCTCTAGCATGACATGACAAGCGAGAGAAACAGAGTGGGAGAGGGAACAGAGAAAGTTAAATGCAGATTTCACACAGGCCTGAGAGCGAGGCAGATCTGCTTTTCTCATTACTGAACCCTCCAGCTATGACAGGCTGTATACAGATTTACGTCAGGACCTGGCAACCTGCGTTTCCTGCCAGGGATGAGGAGTCTGAGCAACCCCCATTATCCCAGCAGCACACACGCACACGCTGAATAACGGGCCCCCTGGCCACGGCTGCGTGTCTGTTATAATGCGTGATATTTACTGCATGATCAGGTCGTTAATCTTTGCCGGCAGAAATCACCTTGAGGGCTACCCACAGTGTATGTGTGTGTGTGTGTGTCTGAAACTCATTGGCTCACTGGCAGGGTCCAGGGTCAGGCTAATCTGTCTTTTTGCTCCAGATGTTTCCTGCTGTCAGAGACACGCGTGCGACCGCCCCCCCCCCCCCCCCCCCCCCTGCCCCCCAGCTCTGTCAGAAACACTCGTATCCGAGAGCCGGGAAGGAGCGGCCCCCAGGGCTCCGCTCTGTAAACAAACCCCCCCCCTTCTGGGGTGTAGCTCGTGCTCCCCGCCGTGCTGGACGCGGCGGCCCCAAACCGGAGTGCAGCCAGCCGTTTCCCTCCACGGTGGACGTGTGCTTTTCACCGTCGTCTGGGACACAGATAAAGTCGAGGATGGTTGCTTGCGGAGGCTCATCAGACTGAATGAGTTTAAACATCTAAAACTCACAACATCTGGGCTTTCATGACAGGGGCCTTGTTTTCACTGGAGACCCACATGTGGCCTGTTTGATGCCGTACCAGGCTGTCTGCACAGGGCCTGAACATGTTAAACAGCACAGTATCTCTGACACTGCAGCACAGGGCCTGAACATGTTAAACAGCACAGTATTTCTGACACTGCAGCACAGGGCCTGAACATGTTAAACAGCACAGTATCTCTGACACTGCAGCACAGGGCCTGAACATGTTAAACAGCACAGTATTTCTGACACTGCTGCACAGGGCCTGAACATGTTAAACAGCACAGTATCTCTGACACTGCTGCACAGGGCCTGAACATGTTAAACAGCACAGTATTTCTGACACTGCAGCACAGTGTCCGAATGCCCTCTTCAGCACAGTATCTCTGACATTGCTGCACAGACATCTTTACATGATCATGCAGCCTAAAGCTTGTGCATTTGACACAGGCTCATCCCCCGCTGGTGTGATATCCATATGCAGACTGTGGCTGGTGCTGTTTATCCGTGCCACATTGATCACAGGGATGCTTCTCCCTGGAGCATGCCGGGAAAACGCTGGGTACAAACACGCTCCCCACAAACCGTCTGCATCCCTCACAGCAGTTAGCGTTATGTCACAACAGAAACACAAACTGAGAAATGCCCAGCGTCATCTGAAGAAGCACACCGGCGGGGTGTTAACCGGACACAGCTCTGCTCCTCTCACACAAGCTGAGCCCGCTTCAGGGTGCCACGCCAGGTTTAGGGAGAGACACACACTGCCCCTGCAGATGGTCAGGTGACACACCGGACTGCGTTCTTCCCCAGGTGACAGGTACATCGTTGCAGACTGTGGAGGGGGCACTGTGGACCTGACTGTGCATCAGATTGAGCAGCCGCAGGGCACCCTGAAGGAGCTCTACAAAGCCTCAGGTGAGTATAACACAGGTACAGCACACATACAGCACAGGTACAGCACAGGGTACAGTGACCCTGCTGTTTGGATTGAACACCACACTCACCGATAAAACATGTATTCCTACACACTTGGCATTATGACCTAAAACAGACTGATAACTTAGGGTCAGGATTTGAGACAGGATAGAAAAATTATCTGAAAACATTACCAACCATAACATTCAAAACCATGTACTATATTATTATCATGACAAACAATGTATGCCTCCATATGTCTCAACAAACAATTTTGAGAGAAATGATTTCTAATGTTTATGTATTTAGAAATAAAACTATTTAATATTACATGCTTAATATTTTTCTTGGTGAGCTTGATGATCTTATTTTTTCATATAATATTTAGTGCTTATGTGCGTGAGGCTGTATGCAGTCCACCTGGTCTAGGACTGCCTTTGGCTAACCTGCCTACAGTCGATCACATGATGTGTGCTTAACTGCACACCGTCCCTAATGAAAGCGTGACAGAATGAGTCCTTGCTGCCTCTCACAGGGGGCCCGTACGGAGCCGTGGGGGTGGACCTGGCCTTCGAGGCCATGCTCTGTCAGATATTCGGGGCAGACTTCATCGAGACCTTCAAGGCCAAGCGGCCGGCGGCCTGGGTGGATCTCACCATCGCCTTTGAGGCCCGTAAGCGCACAGCAGCCCCCGGCCGGGCCAACGCCCTCAACATCTCCCTGCCCTTCTCCTTCATCGACTTCTACAAGAGACACCGCGGCCAGAGCGTGGAGACCGCACTGCGCAAGAGCAAGTATGGCCGCGCACGCGTGTGTGTGTGTGTGTGTGTACGCGTGAGAGAGGGCGTGTGATGAGACAGAGGGAGTGTGTGTGAGTGTGTAACCCCTCCTCTCTCTTAGCATGAACATAGTGAAGTGGTCATCGCAGGGGATGCTGCGGCTGACCCCTGAGGCCATGAAGGAGCTCTTCCAGCCCACCATCGACAACATCATCAAGCACATCGGTGAGTGTGCTGCTACGCATTTACCCTGCTACATTCACATGCTGTAGCTAATATAGATCTGCCCTCCGAGATGAATGTAGTTTTACTGATACAGACTTACCCTCTGAGGTCAGCTTCATATTACAAATACAGTTTTACCCTCAGAGATTAACATTGTATTACCGATGCAGATCTACCCTTTGAGACTAATGTAATATTACTGATGCACATTTACTCTCTGAGGTTAATATGCTATTACTGATGCAGATAAATGTAGTATTGCAGTAGTATTACAATTTTACCGTCTGAGATTAATGCAGTATTATGATGCACATTCACCTTCAGACATTGATGTAGTACTGCTGAGGCACATTCACCCTCAGAGATTAATGTTGTGTCACCAGCACACTCGTAGTATTCGTGATCCGGGAGGCTCCCTTCATATCCCTCCCTTGTTGTGCATTATAAGTGAGTTTCTTCAACTTGAAGAATTTCACAGCTCCTCCCAGTTGCGATTTCGGTCTGCCGCCGTACGAGTAGTAGCAGTTTCGGTTCTGTCTCATGCCGTCTCCCTGCCTCTCCCTGCCTCTCTCTGCCTCTCCCTGCCTCTCTCTGCCTCTCCCTGCCTCTCTCTGCCTCTCCCTGCCTCTCCCTGCCTCTCTCTGCCTCTCTCTGCCTCTCCCTGCCTCTCCCTGCCTCTCTCTGCCTCTCCCTGCCTCTCTCTGCCTCTCCCTGCCTCTCTCTGCCTCTCTCTGCCTCTCCCTGCCTCTCCCTGCCTCTCTCTGCCTCGCAGAGGAGCTGATGAGGAAGCCGGAGGTGCAGGGCGTGCGCTTCCTCTTCCTGGTGGGCGGCTTCGCGGAGTCACCCATGCTGCAGCAGGCAGTGCAGGCGGCCCTGGGGCGGAGCTGCCGCATCATCATCCCGCAGGACGTGGGCCTGACCATCCTGAAGGGGGCGGTGCTGTTCGGGCTGGACCCCACCGTGGTGCGGGTGCGGCGCTGCCCGCTCACCTACGGCGTGGGCGTACTCAACCGCTTCGTGGAGGGGCGCCACCCACGCGAGAAGCTGCTGGTCAAGGAGGGCCGCGAGTGGTGCACCGACATCCTGGATCGCTTCGTGGCCGTGGACCAATCGGTGGCCCTCGGGGAGGTGGTGAGGCGGAGCTACACGCCGGCCCGCCCGGGCCAGCGCAAGATCATCATCAACATCTACTGCAGTGCCACGGACGACGCAGTGTACATCACCGACCCCGGCGTGCGCAAGTGTGGCGCCATCACCCTGGACCTGCCCGAGCCGGCCCCTGGTACCGCCGGCGCCGACCGCAGGGAAATCCGCGCCACCATGCAGTTCGGCGACACCGAGATCAAGGTGACCGCCGTGGACGTGGTGACCAATCGCTCCGTCCGCGCCGCCATCGACTTCCTGTCCAACTGACCCGCTTAGTCGGCTGCAGATTCGGCATTGGAGGGGGGGTGGGGTGCCCTCTGAAGACCTGTGTTTGGAGACGCATTACACTACCTTTTTTACTCTATATATAAAGACGTTTCAAATCAGCGATACTGTGTGGCACCCCTGCTCTGACAAAGCTGCATCAGCTTCCATAGGCCATTTTCCAACATCTTTTTTGCATATTTCCCATCATGTTTTTCTATGCACCTCACCCTGACCACATGTACCTACATCAGTTTGTTACCAAAAGTACAGGCCTGAGAATGACCTGGTTTTCAGTCCCTGGATCCAAAGTGCCTTTTATCAAGACCAGGAACACTGTGGAGACAACACACCTGCCTCAGCAGGATAGCTTTCACAACTATCTGCTCCATAGGCTGGGACAGCACTTGGGACACCACTAACTAAAGTACCACACCATAGTTGTGGTATCGCCACCTAGTGGACAGACACAACCAGTCAAAAAGCTAACTTGGAGGAATCTGACATTCACTGCACTGGTCACATAAATTGCTGTGGTAAAAATGTAGTTTAAACACAAAATATTAATGTGTTGTTTATAATGATATATTACTGAGAGCATACACATGGCACTAGTAAAGGATGAGACACTATTTATGATCAGGGTATCTTGTATGATTACTTATGCTTTATACTGCCAAGGATGACCGATCATTGTTGTGTAAGAACCACTGTACACTTTCCCTGAAAACAACAGCCCCTTTGTACTGGAATACAGAGCCATGTCCTCAGATTTAATCTGCATTTGTTAGATTGATACACTCAGGCTCTAAGGTCCTGGACTTTGGGAGGTTTGAAGAGAACTTCAGACACTCCATCCCACCAGATACTTAATTCATGCTGAATACTGGATTCACGTGTTTTAACAGATGTGTAATATTTACATTCCATCTATCATGTGTACCCTTTTGTTTAAATCTACATATATATAAAGCTTTTATTCATTAAGCTCTCACTAGTGTGTGGAATTAATTACCCGTTCCAGGCCTTTGAAGTGCACTGATTGGAGCTCTAATCAAGAGCGAGTTCAGGGTGAATTGCAGTAGAGCACATTCGAACTACTGACAAGGTCTTAGCTGCGTAACCCTAATTTAACTGCTTCACTGTGTCCACACAGCGGACCAACACTGTTAAACATGACAGCTCACCACCCAGTGCCTGGTTACAGCACCACAGATATAGCGCGCGCGCACACACACACACACACAGTAAATAAAGACAGCAGTGTGTTCAGCAGAAGTGTGTTTACTGGTCCAATAAATAGCTCCCTACAGAGAATGACAAACAGCTGGAGTGTCCCTCCCCAGGCCGGAACAGAGCGCACGGGGGGGGCTTTCTATTCATGGATGCTGCTGAGTTACAGGGCCTTGAACGGGACACTGTGGCGTGGGGGGGGGGAAACATAACATGTATATGTGCCATGTGGCAGGTAAGGGTGGAACAGTAACAAGTGCCTGTTAGGAGTGCAGACAGCACACGCTGCCATCCTACAGTCCTCTGTCCGCAGCAGGTCCGCCCCACGTTAGGGGTCAGAGATCAGGGGTCGCAGGCGGCGTTTAGTGGGCGTGCGGGCGGCCCCGCCCCCTGCCCCTCCCCGCCGGAGGAGCGTCGACGGACGCACGGGGGTTCTTGATGGTCTCGTCCACGGACAGGATGAGGCAGGCGGCCTCGGAGGCGGCGGTCAGGGCGTTGATGCGCACCACCGACGGCTCCCACACACACGCCTGGAAGTTGTCGGCGATGTCCTCATTGTTCACGTCCACGCCATACCACATACCACCCTGCAGGGGGCAGCGGAGAGGCACGGGGTCAGTAATGAGACTACATACTGAGACACACACACACTGACTGCCCTCACACATATGCAGACACTCGCAGACGTATGCACACATGCACAGACACACACACACACACACACACACACACACACACACACACACACACACAAACAAACAGGAACACATGTAAGTGCACACACAGACACACACACAAACTGGAGACACACAAAGTCAATACTGCACACCGACTGCACGCCAAGACTGACTGACTCTCTGTCACACCCACATGCACACACAACACCCAGACAGACAGACAGACTGAGTGACAGACACACCGTGCGTGGCAGCAGAGGTACCTGTGCGTGCTTGGCTCTCAGCTTGTTGAGGATGTTGGTGGCATCGAAGCCGGCGTTGTCACAGAGCTGGCGTGGGATGATCTCCAGGGCCTTGGCGTAGGCCCCGATCAGCAGCTGCTGCTTCCCCGGGATGGTCCGGGAGTAATCCCGCAGGTACTTCGACAGCTCCATCTCAATGGCCCCGCCTCCGGCCACGATCGAGTCGTTCTGTCAGAGGTCAGAGGTCATGGTGGCCAGAGAAATTACACTTCATTCATCAGCATTGTCCCCAGCAACCTGCACATACAGTCAGCAACACACTACGAAAACACTTAACCCTACCGTATTAATGCTAATGAAATTCTAACACACTTTATAACATATTCTCACAGTCTGAGAATGAAGTTTGCAACTGCATCTCACACACGCTGATAGCAGGTTCCTGGACACCACCGTTATAAAAGCATGTTTTGCATACGTTACATGTCGCATACGTTATGTGTTACATGCGATTTGCACATGTTGTATATGCCTTGTGTGTGATTTGCATGTTACGTGTTGTGCGTGTTTTGCGTATGTTACGTGTTGTGCGTGTTTTGCGTATGTTGCGTGTTGTGCGTGTTTTGCGTATGTTGCGTGTTGTGCGTGTTTTGCGTATGTTACGTGTTGTGCGTGTTTTGCGTATGTTACGTGTTGTGCGTGTTTTGCTTATGTTACGTGTTGTGCGTATGTTGCGTGTTGTGCGTATGTTACGTGTTGTGCGTGTTGTGCGTATGTTGCGTGTTGTGCGTGTTTTGCGTATGTTGCGTGTTGTGCGTATGTTACGTGTTGTGCGTATGTTACGTGTTGTGCGTATGTTGCGTGTTGTGCGTACGTTGCGTGTTGTGCGTGTTCTGCAGACCTTGATGGCGCGGCGGACGATCATGATGGCGTCGTGCAGCGAGCGCTCCGTCTCCTCCATGAACTGCTCCGCCCCCCCACGCAGGATCATGGTGCACGTCTTGGCCTTCGGGCAGCCTTTGAAGAAGTTATACCTGCAGGGGGCGATGTCGCTCTCGTGAACACCCTCACTCAGCAGCCATACACAGGCACACCTTTAGGGTGGGGAATCCGCTCCTTCAACACTGCTTTAACAAGGATGCTTTTATATCTATAAACATCACTCATAAAAACAGTGCTGAACGGTAAATAGACGTTTCAGTACTAAAACAATACTGGTATGATCAACAAGTCCAATTATCACACTGTAATACGTAAAAATAGAAAAATGAAAGAATGAGAAGACAGCAGATTTAAAGCATGTGCAGCCCTCTGCTAAAAATAATCATTCATAAGTATTAAAGATCATAATTTTGACTTGTTAAGTTCAGAATTTCCACAAACAGTAGATGTCAGAAGGCTAATCTCTTAAGTGAAGAATCTGTCGGTAAGTTTAAGACATACAAAAAATATATATCAAAGTGTTGCGTAGCAAACTATCTTTACTCATCAGTTTAACAGTTAGTGAGTTGTGGACAATAACAAGCAGTGGTCTGCTTTATTTCACCAAGTTGAAACATTTCCATGCAACTTGTAACCCATAATTCACTGCTTTGGGGGAAACAAGGAAGACTCTTCTTCCCTCCACTTGCTCACACGCAAACAGGACCATTACCTCTCTCCCCCGACCTGGACCTCCTCGAAAACTGCGCACTGTCCAAGGACGTCGTCAGTCAAGGAGCCCACGCTAGTCTGGATGGAACCGCCACAGGCCTGAAGGACACAATGCTTATCAGTTACCATGACAATGCTTATCAGTTACTGTCTCCCTGGACAGCCTGGACAGAATCAAGTTATCAGATCCCGGTCAAATTGATATAGTATTTAAAGTATTTCCCCACTTTTTTCATAATACTGAATGACTTAAGGATAACAGTAAGATTTCAGATGACTATTTTACTGTTGAAATCCCATTTCGTCTGGTAACACAGCATGGCCTTCACAGCACCCATTCACCAGTATGAATGACTTCAGGATAAGAGTTAGACTTTAGATGACTACTTTATGGTTGAAATCCCATTTCTCCTGTAATACCAGGGCATGACCACGCCCCATTCCCCCTCCGATAACCCTGCGATAACCCCCCCGGCTCTCCTACCATCATGGTCCTCTTCAGGTCTTCCTCCTGCACCCTCCCGGCGCAGAACAGGTCGCGGTCAGCGAAGTACTGCGTGGCCACGTCTCCGATGGGCAGCTTGGACAGCACCACCTTGGCCCCGGACTTGTAGATCTTCTCCAGCTTGTCATACAGAATGTTCCACTCGGCATCCACGATGGCCTGGTAGTCCTGCAGACAGAAGCAAACCGCTCACGTTACAGAGACACTGGGAAAGCCTGATCAGCAAGCGCTTACCAAGTCTGCTTCAGTGTCCAGATGCCTGCACTGTGGAGCATCTTAATATTGCACTGCAAGTGTGGCCTACATTTTTCAGTGTCTGCAGATTCCATATCAATAGATTGATTGGATAATTAGAGGGCATACTATTGCAATATCACATGTGCGTGTCACTGATAAAGCTGCATGCATTAAACTCAGACAAGGAGAAAATGAACTTTTTTCCCCACTGTAGTCCTCCTACATGCTCCAGAATACCAAACAGCCGGGGAATTTCAAATTGTATAGTATACATACCTAGGCCACTTCCTAAGCTTGTTACATTGGGCCTTCTTGAGCAGGACAGCCTTGTGTTTTATGAACGGGACCTTTGATTCAGAGCACTGACCTCCACGGAGTTGACCCGGACTTCGGCGTTATCCTTCTCTGCCTTCAGCTCCAGCTCGATGTTGAGGAGGGCGATCTTGGGGTTCTCGTACTTCTTGGGCTGCATCTCGAAGCCGGCGTAGGAGAAGGTCTTCTTGAAGGCCACGCCCGCCACCAGCTGAGAGTCCTGCAGAGGGGGGAGACGGGGGAGTCACATGACACCTCTGTGGGCATCACAAGCCACGCCCTGCTCTAGCAACAATTACAGCTGCAAAGGCACAGTAGAGCTCCATCTCTCATAGCCTGGTACAAGTGAATGCTAATCTCCAGCCTAACCCAGTTTCAGACAGAGGAGAGGTTAATCTCCAGCCTAACCCTGCTTCAGCCAGAGTGGTGGTTAATCTCCAGTCTAACGCCCGGGCAGCCTTACCTCCAGCGCTCCGCCCTGCACCTTCTTCACCCCGATCATTTTGAGCGGCAGCAGCTCGTCCAGCATCATGACAGCATCCACCACCATTCTGGAGAAGAACTGCTTCTGCCCGGCGATCAGCTTTGAGTTCAGGGCTGTGGCGGCACACTTCTCCAACAGACTCCTCTGCTCCCTGAGAGAGGAATGAGGGGGAGAGAGAGAGGGCGGAAGAGAGAGAGAGGAAGGGATGAGAAGGAGAGGATGAAAGAGAGAGGAAGGAGGAGAAGGAGAGGCAGAAAGAGAGGAGGGACAAGAGAGAGAGACATACACGTCAGGGGGGGACTGCAGGGAAAGCCCAGGCAGCTCATCTTCATTACACATTAAATCCACACATTTAAAGTGGTTTTCATATTTATGTCAATTATTCAGTTTTACCACACCTTTACGCCTTACAAAAAAATATTGTAGAATTTATCTTCATTCTGGGAGCCAGTCAAATGATGAATGTGGCCAATTCGATCTGGCGTCTACTTCTTTCCCTATGTCTCAGTCTTTCTGTGGTACAGCAAACTGAACAGCATGTAAAAGAACTCACTGCTTATCGTCCTTCTTCACGGTAACAGCAATTTCTTTGATCTTCTTCACAGCCTGCAAAGAAAACAGAATTTCTCAAGAGCCTGTTGCAAGAGACACCACCCGTGCTTCCACCGGTGCTTTGTGTGTGTGCCCGGGTTCGAGGGCGTACCAGCTGGGTGGCGCAGCGGAAAGCGCGGATGATGGTCTGGGGGTGCAGCCCCTCCTCCACGTACGGCTTCACCTGTTTCAGGAACTCCGCTGCCAGCAGGGTCACTGAGGTCGTTCCGTCGCCCACCTGGGGAAGGGCGCACAGAGCATGCTCCTTATTCTACACAAAGTGCCGAAGGCGGCGCAAACAGTAACAGACAGCATGACTAAAAGGCGAAAAGTACTGTGCTGCTGTAACAAAAGGAAAAAGGGAGACATTATCTCATTACAGAAGCACAGAGACACATGACCGTATACATGTCCGAGGGGGTTTTTAATACGTTCTGGAACATGAAAGGCATGTATCCAACTGCATCTTTAAATTCAATACAATTGAGCAATTCCCAGAAGAGGCAAGGCACAATCTGAGAGTATTACACCAAGTACTCCCAAATAAACCCCCCCCCCCCCCCGGATGCGCTCTTCCAGGCTGCAGCCCTGGCTGCCGCTCCCTCACCTCAGCATCCTGGGACTTGGCGATGTCCACCAGGGTTTTGGCGGCGGGGTGGACCACGTCCAGAAGCTTCAGGATCGTGGCGCCGTCGTTGGAGATGGTGGCTTTACCTGGTGAAGAGAAACAGCAACGCAGAACACTCACACCGAGTCCCGTGGCAGACGCTCCTCTACAGAGCGAATTACAGTGTGAAGTTACAAAAATGCATGCAATAAGGAGTCATGAACAACAATGCATACACAAAATAAAACACCTGAACAGTCCAGCATACAGTGATGCAACAGAAAGTGCAATAGAACCCTATTCAAAACAATAAAGACTTCAGTGTTCTAAGTACTAAGGGAGGCAAGATGCTGTCTGAAGAGGTGGGTCACGGTCATGCTCTGGTCAGCTGTGTGGTATTTTAAAAAAAATGTGATTGTAAACAGAAGGTTACAGGTTCAAATACCAGGAGGGACAATGGTGCTTTTTGCTTGAGCAAGGTGCTGACCCTAAGATGCTTCAGTGAAATATCAAGGGACAAATGCGTTTGCTAAGCAAATCTCATGTCGCCAAACTGGACCAATTTCAGGCCTTCACACAAGCTTCATCAGATCTTAAGGTAAAGGTTATAAAAGAAGCCACCTCCGACAGGCAATCACATAACACGGCAGACAAGGCCAGAGAAACCCACCCAGGAGCCTACCCACAATGCCCTGCCCTCACCTCTGCTGTCCACCATGAGCTTGTCCATGCCGCGGGGGCCCAGGGTGGTGCGCACGGCCTCGGCGATCACCTGGCACGCGTTGATGTTGCTGACAAGCTGGGGGACACCCTGGGACGTGTCTGTCCCCTCCTTCAGCAGGATCACTGGTGTGGGCTGGGGGGACAGCGAGTATGACGTTAGAGAGCATCTCACTCACACACACACACACACACACACACACACACACACACACACCATACTGATATATCAGCTTTTCACTGGTTTTAGGGACTTCCATGAAAGACTGTGCAAAAGACTACAGCCCAGTTACCGTATATTTGGGGTGTCACCATAAAACATGGAATCTCCATTTTTAGATTTTTTTTTCTACATGAAACAAAAGTGCAAAGCTCTCATCCACATCTATGTGCGTACAGTAAATCTGTCACGACTGTAATGCTTATAAAGTTCATGTGACTATCTTCTAGTGTTTGCCTAGGAGTGTGAAAGAGACCATCTCTAAATAGCCTGACATCTCTCCATGGCACCCAGCAACCGCCTCTCTCTCTCTGACACACACACACACGGTCTGTATCCAAACTACAATCAGAAATATTAGCACCCACAACCCAAACCTGCACGCCGCAGATCCACGCCCAACTAAAGGCCTTAAAAGTACGGAAGATAAAACGCTAACGACTCTCCATCCTTGCACGTTCAATTCCCCACTGTCCGGATTCGTGACAGCCAGCGAGCCATTTAGTTCGCTACAGTATTTTTCCTCACAAAACTGCATACTAAATATTTATGATAACCATAGAAGAAAAAGAAACGCAAAGGGCTACTGTGTACTATATAGCAGCAAAGAAGGATTACTGAATCCATTCAGATTATCTTGCCAGACAACATAATATCTCAGCCAGCAAGATACCAACGACGCTAAACTGCTAGTTGACAAGCCATCTTAGTTACAAATAATTACGCGGAAATTAGCCAGACGTTACCTAGCGTTTCCTAGCAGAACAACGGATCAGAAGCTTGCCTTAATGAGGCTTGCTTCAACAGAAGCCAGAAGTACTCACGATGCTACACTGTGGGGCCTGCATAACGTCCGGCTAATGCTTCCATCAGATGACCGAAAGCTATCCTAGCTATCATCCTCGAACAATAGCTAAAGCTAGTTAACGAGCTACCTCACTGTACGTCAAAGAGCAGCTATTTAGCTATTATAGGTAGGGCCATCAACCTTTTTCTTTTTTTCGGATTTTTATTGTTTACGGCCATTTGCAATTTAACATGACGAGAAATGAGTGGTTTAGCTAGCTAGCTGGTTAGCCACAATAAATCCTGCGTTTGCGTTCCCTCTCTCAAATGACAAGAAATCTTGTAATCTGAAGCAAACATAGCTATCCCTCTCTTCAGAACAGAAACTCAAACCGATTAGTTTTAACATCAAAAGGTCGGATGGCAATGGGTTCTTTTTCAATTCAAATCGCACCACCCTACTCACCATCATCTTGAAGACGTTCACGTTACACCGTTAGCGGCACCGGCTGAAATCCCACAATGCACATCGGCCTAGAACCTTCTAGCAGAGATAGTTAATACTACTGAGACTGTACACCAGGCGGCATTTCCTGATCCGTGTAAAAAGATCCGTTATATGCGTAAAGGAAGTTTCAATGTTTTCCATTAAGACTCTGGAATGCATGACTAAAGATAGTCAAATGCAATATGTGTGTACTCATTCATTACAATAAATTGTATTAATTCCCCTCGCCTCCTACAATACAAACCCATTGACGAGCTGGAAAGTTCCTACCCCTACAAGGCAGGATTACAGGATTACACCACCACGGTGGAACGCCTTGGTGATTATGTTTATGAATTCTTAAAATACAGCTTCTGTCGACCTGGTAAAATAGTGAAGTCATCCAGTCAATGAGCAGATTAATTCAACAAGACGATGATCACTATCTTTGTTCTCTCTGAATCGGTGTCAAAAACCTAAAAATGACAAAAACCTAAACCTAAAAAAGTACAAAAACAAAAAACAAGGGACTAGCGCATCACCTAGTGGCAATTCGCGGTACAGAAAGAGTAGCGTCTGTTAAATTTATTGATCTCTACTCCGCGTTAAATTAGACATTTAAATATGTCTTTAAATAACTACATCTCGTTGAATAAATAAACACAATTCCATTTGTTTCAGAGAGCATTTGCTTATTTAAAGATATGTTTAATTCTGAATTCAGTTATTTTAACTTGAATTAAACTCTTAAAACAGATGTCGCAATCGAAGCCAATTAACGCAAGTTACAGGTTACAAATTATCTGCTTTATAAAACCTGGCTTTAGCGGAAACTAAGCTCGGTAAATACTTACGAAGAACTGCGGTGACAATACTGTATTTTTTGCTTCAATGAAAGACACAAGGGAGCATTACAACACCGTGTTGGTATGTATTGTTTTCCATTTCCATTCCTAACTTGCTAGAATCTTTTCAAATTTACATGTTTTGATTCTTTTCATAATAGAATTCATACAACATTAATTTCACAACAGTTGTGAAACAATATACAGCAAAAGAAATAAATTCATAAGTTAAGGAAAAAGAAAATGTGAGATAATACAAAAACTTTAAAAAATGCCACAATTCCATAAATTCACAGAAGCAATGGCAAAAGTAACAAGCCTGCCATTCTGAGATGGGATCATTATTGTAAGCAGTATAAAAGGAATTACACATTACATATGCCTGTGTTCATTGACCTGTAGGCTGTCATATATGAGGTCAGAAGAAGGCACTTGCCATTCTGAAGGTCAGGGGCCTTACCTCTACCTCTAGCTAAAATTAAAAATTAAATATCCCTGTCCTGATTAATGTGTTGCAAATAAAAAGAACAAAAATAGTCAATAATTGTGATAAAATGACTTTTTGGATCCACGGCTGCATGCACAATAATATGTCAATATGTCAATAATTAAAATTGTAACTTACAACTTGATTGGAAGGAATGATTTTGGTAGATGATGCAATTATTGTAGTGATAGGAAAGAGCATAAAACTGAAACCTCTTTCGTCTGCTTGTATCCCATGATTCACAGGGGCATGCTCAGAGGTCACATCTGCAAGCCAGGCTTCAGCAGGGCCAGTAGGGCTGCGGTGAAGCAGCTAGGCTTAAATAATAATAATAATAATAAATTTTATTTATATAGCACCTTTCATATCATGAAATGCAGCTCAAAATGCTTTACAAGAGAAACAGTATAACTCAATATCACAGGTATTACTTTTACAAGCAGCGAAATGTACACAGGAAAATAAAAACAATGAAACAATACAATCCTAAAAAGTTAAAATAAGACAATAATAGCAATAAAATAAATTGATAATGATAAAAACAATCCTAAGATATAAACAATAACAATGGTGTAAAAATAATAGAGCTGGAATTAACTCAAAGTATGATCATAAAAATGGGTTTTGAGCTGTTTCTTAAAACTATCAACAGAGGTTGCTTGTCTTATTTGTAATGGGAGTTTGTTCCAAACCTTTGGTGCATAAGAACAGAAAGCTGCTTCACCATACTTTTTGTAATTCTTAATTTTCATTCAATTCATATAAGGCTCCTGTTGCTCTGATAAAGGTTGTATAAATGGCAACATGAGGAAAGTGCATAATTTTCTGGTGATGGTGACGTAACTGGAAGTTGTCAGCATACACATGCCAGATATGAGAAGAGCGGACACAGCCCGCTGACGCGTTACTCAGCATTGCTTTCTGTGGCTGGAGCAGTCAGGCAACGCACCAGAACGCCTATGCATTAAAGGCACTGACAAAAAAATACTTCTTTTCATTTTCAGTGTTTACAAATTATTAATTAAATGTTTTATACGTTAAAATTAAACTGACAACTCGTGTTAAATATTTGAATGACACTATGCTAAACAGCAAATTTCTTGACTGGCGTCAATTCTTTTGAGCGTCTCCCTAATAATCTGTTCTGTGGTGCCTGTTCACATTGGTTTTCATGATGCCACGCCTCCTTAGTGCCTCGAAAAATCTTAGTGTAGACTGTATAAGGCCCACAATTTCGGTTGCATCTCTTGTGTTCATTGTAACACTAAAACTCAAGGCAGCAGTGTTTTCACCTGTAGGACGTTTCTTCCTTATTAGTGCTATGTTTACTAGGATCCATGCATTTAACTAAACTTAACAGCCCAAAAATATTTTATGTGATGAATACTTAGCAGGAGACAAGGATTATACTGTATTTAACTTCTACTTTTTTAACTCTGCGCAATTGCATTCACTTGTGTACATCATTACCTGTTGTAAAGGAATCCAAAATAATTCTTAGCAGCTGACTACTTGATTCTTACAAGCGGAATTTTCGAGGAACATTCCTGTAAAGTAATAATTGTCCCAATGTTTCTGATCACTCTACCCGGATGATTCCTATATCAGTATTTCTTATAAACGGAGAGAATTGTATTCTGAGGTGCCGACAAGACTTCGGGTGACCAATGAGTAAGTACGCGATGAATTTATTCACCAATCAGGACAGCGGAAATATCTGCAGCCAATCGTAAACAACGCAAGGGGCGGTGCTAGTAGTTGTAACAGATCGTAGCAAAAGGGAAGTAGAGCGCAAGTAGGAAGAGGAGCCGGGCGATATCTGCGCCGTTTTTTTAGGTGACGCAGTCGGGCGTCGCGTACTGGGACATGGAAGATGGCGAGCGTGGAGACAGCCGCGGAGCACGAACGGATCCTGCGGGAGATCGAGAGCACCGACACCAACTGCATCGGACCCACTCTACGGTAAAGACGGCGAGCCTACGGGGAAGGGTGTGCGCACCGAGGCCGTCCGGTTAGAAGCACTCTCGCCTGTCCAAGGAGTGATTTTTTTGGAAAGGGAGTCTCCCTGAAATTAACTCCAGGAGACTTCGAGACTGTTTTCTAACTTGTAGATCCAAACGGAGCCGCTCATATGATCTGACAGCAATTGATATTCCGGTCACTGATGTTATCCGAGGGCATGGTGGAGATGGATAAGAAGCGCAGCGTCTTCTATTACAGTGTCGACGAGGAAAACTGGGGAATATATTGATATTCCCTTGGTTTTTCCCCTTGGGGGCCATGCAGTCTTGCCAAATATTAGCTTGTTCGCTAGCCAGCTATAGCTAGCTCACTATACTATGCGCAGCTGTTGCTAACGTTATCGCAATTCGCATTGTAGCAACGTTAAGTAATTGGACTAGCCAGCTAACGCTGACGCTAGTTTACAAACACTACATTGAGACACGTTTGTGATAGTGCGTCCAAAATAACGATTATAACTAGCTAACTAACTAGCTGGGTTAACTGTATTACCTTGTGTTTCTCCTGCAAGAAAACAACGTTGTTGTTAGGACGACCTCAGTTAGCTAGTGTTGGTTACTTGGTATTATTTAACCTTAAATCATCTGTAATTACTGTCAAGTGTTTCCAGCATTGGTTTTACGTGTGCTTTTTAAGTTAGTCATTTTTCGGGCGTTGCATTTTTAAAAATATTTATTTAGTAGTTAGTTTGCTGCAGCAAGAGTAACGTTAGTTATCAAGTTTGGTAACAATACGCGTCCGGCGCGGTTGGACCTTGCTATCAATGAACAAGCTTACGTGTAGTAAACAAATATTTACAAAAGCTAATGCTAGGCAAGCTAAGCTTTCTAGGCAACGATTCATTAATTAATTCGAAGTCGAATGGCTTTAGGTATATATTTCTACAGGCTGACGTGAATACAGTCCAGTACTTTGACGGTTTATTTGTTGGCAACACTCACTCCTTTGACATCCTTTGTTTGTATGTGACGGCTTGGTGGTTGAACAGTCTGAATGATGTGTTAACGTTACATGACACAACTGCACAGGGACATTACCTACGTCGCAGTAATGCATTGTATTCTTGCATTGATTGCTATTTTCGGTTTCCTGTACAGTAGATTCAGAGCAGATTTGTGGTCAGTGTAGACTACTTCTCCCTGTCTACAGCGCTGAAGAATCATATTGCATCATGAACGTTATTTTGACAGACTTATTCTTCATAAACAATGACTACACGCAACACGATACCCATTCTGTGGCACGACTACGGAGCATTGACATTTAAACACACAAAATCATCGTTGTGGAAACCTGTTTGATACACGTATTTCAACCCAACCTCAGATGGCTAGCTTGTCTTTAGAGTTTCATTAGGGTCCATGTGTGGGCACAGTAATGCTGTATAGCAACAACAGTATAGTTTTGACAAACTTCCACGCTGGTGATCGGCTAGGACAATTTTCACATCTTTGAACCTTGTTCAAAATCAATAACGTCTGCAAAGACAGGAGGTGCAGGCTGAGGAGTACTTGTGGTCGTAGTGATGTAACTTCAGATGTTTTCCGTGGGGCGCATCTAAGGTCGCAACTTTAGGTGAACTCCGTCCTGAATCATGCCACTCCAGTTACATCATGACGTATGACGATGTGACGTTCAGATAAGACGCGACGATACCGCACGGTATTCGATTACTCGCGACGATTCTCAGGTGTGGCAAGGAACAGCGTGTGAGCTACAGGGTTAAAAAGCATACGTCGTTTTCATTTGCCACTCTGAGCTATGTCTCTAACAATAGACCGACTAAGAGCTGTGGCATTACTTCCTCATCCTCGCTAATGATGTTGCCTGATTGTTTTGGAGTTGACAGGGCTTTTGTTTTAGTCTTAAGCAGCGCTTCCGAGCTCTCAGTGAGTATTCTAGGCAAATGCTGCTGCTGCTTGCCGTGAAGGGAATCGATCTGCTAATGGACTAATCCTCCTCTGTTACTCAGCCGGCCGTCTCCACTTATCCCTGTGCTTTCCACAGCCGGCCGCTCCCGTTTGCTTTTTACATGATGTCAGAAATATAGTGGTCTTAAATGGTGCCTGCCTTAATGAAACCCCCGGCTTACAGACCTGTAATATTTGTGGTTGGTGGTGGGTTATGGTGCAGGTGAGACTGTGTGCTACACCAAGTAAACCTATGGGTAGACTGTAGATCTCTTTCAGTTGTTCTCCTGTGTAGAGTATACCCTTCAGAATATCTCTCTGTACTCAGGTGAAGGTGAATGGAAGTGAAGCAGACACTTCCTTTACCCTGGGTGTTGTGGTTGTGTCTGTGGGTGTGTGTTCATGTGTTTGCATATTGGCTCTGATCAGGCCCTCAGTGCTGATTCATGTGAGTTATGTGCTGTGGTAGCCGCGAGGTGATCAGTGAGGGCAAGGCCGTGTTTGGGTCTCTGGTGAATCGGGGGGAGCACCGTGTGGCCTGTGGTCCGGCGGCATCCCGCCAGTGACATCAGGCCACAGTGTGGAGTGTGGGTTCTGACCCCACTGTCTCAGGTTCTCATCCACACTCTTCCCTCATTGAGCAAGGTGTTTTAAGTATTTTGGACAAGGCCTGCTTGGTTCAGCACTCCGACACTCACTTCACATCCCATGTTTTTTGTGCAGATTGCTGGGTTATTGTATATCTGACCCATTCTTTGTCAGTTTTAACATTGTTTCCAATAACAAGAGAAAGGTGCATCACTGCTGCTTTAGAATCACTGCAACTTCGAGTGTGTTTGTCAGTCAGCTGTTCTGTTTCTGTATATAAAAACCTTCCTGGTGTACAGACGTGTGTGTGCTGTATGGGTGTGTTTGTCAGTCAGATATTCTGTTTCTGTATATAAAAACCTTCCTGGTGTACAGACGTGTGTGTGCTGTGTGGGTGTGTTTGATGAACATGCGGGCCTGTGTTTGCAGCCTCAGAGACGCGCTGGGGTCTCAGTTTTCAGTCTCAGTCTGTCTCTCTCGTGTCAGTTCCCCCGCTCTGCAGACACATCTCTCCCTTTCCGCCGTCCCGCAGAAACGGTTCGCTACCTTCACAGCGCGCCGGCGGACCTGCCAAGTACCAACTGCAGAAACGGCAGCGGAGCCGACGAGAACAAACGCGCTCTGTGTGTACATCTGTCTGTGGCGACGGCGGCCTGCCTTTAATGTTTCAAAGAGTGGAAGCGTGCGTCTCCAGAGGCACTGCGCAGCACTCTGTCCCAGGGGAGGGACGAGGCGGCGCGCACACACACACACACACACACACACACACACACACACACACAGCCCACGGTCTCCAAAGATACGGCCACATTCCTCTCAGGACAGGAAGTGACATGGTGTGTAGAGCCCCTCATACACAGGGTTCTGAAGACATGGCCAGGTTCCTCTCACGGAGTACAGGAAGTGATGACATGGTGTGTAGCGCCCCCCCCCCCCCACTCATGCCTGTCTGTCTGAGTCCGTCGAGTGAGGGATGGCAGCTCTCTCTCAGGCTGCTTTGAGTTCTTCTTCTGTTGGAAAGATCTGAGAACCCTCCCTCTCAGGCTCTGTTTGTGATGGGTTGTGGGGATGTGTACTCTAAAATATTATAACTCGCATTTATCATGAAGCATTCAGGGCATCTTGTTTGGGAGGGGGTGAGATCTCTGGTAACATCAGGTTTTCAGGTCAGTAATTTCCTCCAGTCGTGTGTGCATGTGTACTTGCTTGACATTTGACCTTTGACCTTCGCCCAGTGGGGGTGTGTGCTCATGGTGTGAGGGCACATGGGGGTAGTTTTAAATGCCACCCCTCTGGTGCTGCCCTCTTTGTGCCTGTACACTACCTACCAGTCCACAGCCCAGAATAACACCTGGGTCGGGTTACGGCAAGAGACAGGAGTGAGCAGCAGGGCTCGGAACATGCTCTGTTCTGGAGAAGAGCTGAGGACACTGCATGCGTAAGCGGAACAGCGTGGGCTTGAGTCCTAGTCCTGGAAGCCAAGTAATCCCAGCGCTTACGGGGACCTGGATCTGGAACCCGCTGAAGTGCTGAGAGGTTCTTTTGAGCTGCGCCTGTAAAAATCTCTCCCTTAAACATCAGTGAAAATGCAAAGGATGTCAGTTTCCCTAAATAGAGTGTCTGCCAAAGGAGCTGCTTTCTCCACGTGATGTCTGAGAGATTAGTTGAATTTGTGGATCTGTGCCATGATTTAATGAAGAATTGGGGTCTCTTGTTCAACGACAACTTGCATGTTTGAGCTGACAGTGCAGGAGCCAAAATGGGACACAAACGGCTCCCCATGTGACCCCACACAGCAACAGACCCAGAATAAAGCTGACCTTTGACCCGCTGCTTGGGGTGTCCCTCGGGGAGGTGCATTCTGGGAAGTGGCGGCCATGAGCGTGGGGCAGACGGGCGGCGCTGAGTCACCGCGAGCCGGGCGAGAAACGGTGGGGTAGGGCAGAGCCGTGGCAACCGTCGCCGAGCGGAAAACAAACACGTCGCAGTGACTCACACCCAGCAGGCTGAGGGCTGGAGAGCCTCCGCAGTCAGGCAGTGGGTGACACACAGCTGTGACATACTGTCACAGTTGAGCCTCAGTCGCACCGCTGACCCTGCTTCTGACACACGAGTACCTCTCAGTATCTGCACTTAGAACATGCGTTAATAAACTGTCTACAATACATGACATTATTGGCATTTTGGCATTTTCTCCAGAGCTACTTACATTGATTACAGGATTTTAAAATGATATCTGTTTATACAGCTAGGTATTTACTGAGGCAATTGTGGGTTAAGTACCTCACCCAAAGGTACAGCAGCAGTGCCCCCATGGAGAATCAAACCGGCAACCCCTCGGTTACGAGTCCTGCTCCTTAACTACTATGCTGTACTGCCACTCCTTACATACAGAATTTTAAAAAATAAATATAACATTAATGCGTTTTTCTTAAGCACTTATGATAACAGTTCATAGCTGTTAGCAAGCATGTGGATTTGACTGCAGTGTAAGCGTGGAGTCTTGCTCTGGGAAGGAGCAGCTGTGGGAACCGGGGCAGGGGGGGAGTAGTGCTTTAAATTTATGTCCAAGTGTTAAACAGTCGGTTGCAAAACATGTTGATTTACTTTCACAGAGAACTTGAAATCTCTGGCTTGTATCATTAGTGTGATACAGCTTACACCACATCGTCATATCCCTACCTTCAACACTGCGGGCTTCATGCAGAAGAATTTGCGTTTATTTGCCGCTGTCTTCAGAAAAGTTGCTTTTGTTTTATCCCACCATTTTTACTTTGCAGTTCATTTCACAGTGAATAACTATATTTGGGTTCATGCTGAGAGACTTGCAGGCTGCACACACTGTCCGTCCACGTGAGTATTGCTGTATTCTGAATGAGCAGATTCAGAGTGATCTGTTTGAGGCCTCATACATATTCCAAACTGTAAAAATATCCTGACTTCTGCGAACAGGGGCCTGTTTTGAGAATGTATGAGTGCAGATGGGATAAGGGCATTGCAGGTGTAGGGGTTCCTCCCTCGCCCCTCCCCACCCACCCCTCGTTCTGCAGCCTGGACAGAAGTGCTTTGAGATCAGGGTGTGGCGGTGGCGGAACTCGGCCGCACGCTCCATGTGCATGGGGTTGGGGTGTGGCGCGTGTGGCTCGAGGTTAACAGTACAGGCACAGGGTGCTGGAGGGAAGCTTTCCGGAGGCCAGCGAGGGGACCCTCTGTGTCAGCTGTTTTCAGGGGTGCGCTTTGAACAGCACGGCATGTGTTTATTTCTCAGGGGTGGCTATAAGCAAAAGATTATGGCTTTGACTTAATGACAGGCTACACTGAGTAATGTGAGCCCTTCAGCCCGACCTTAGTCAGTTCTGAGCTGAGCAGCACAGTGCATCTCTGGGAGTTTCACTGCTTCCCCTGTAGATTGAGTGCCCCTGTCTTAGACTGCCTCTGTGGTAGACAGAGTGCCTCTGTGCTGGACTGTGTGCCTGAGTCTCATTAATGGTGTATTTACAGTAAACAGTTAGGTGTGTTCACGATGGAGAGAAAAGGATCATGGGAGTAAATTTGCAGGGAGGTGTCCCTGGAGGATGGAGGGGACCGTGCCCTTCCTGAAGTGCTCTCCGACGGCTTCGAGAGGAGACTGCGGCTGGTTCGCAGGGGCAGGGCCCCTGCCATGGAATCGCGCAGAGGGAGGAAGCCTCTGAAGCCTTTAGCCGCTGAAGCCGCCGCGCCGGAGGGTAAAAATATCGCAGCATCCGAGCGGGCTCGCCCCGGGGGGGCGGGGCCGCCGTTGCGTGTGGCTGCTGTTTCTCCCGGCGAGGGGAAGCGAGGAAGGGAAATGCCACTCTCCTCGTGCACCTGAGGAATCCGGAGCGGACGCCGCGGGAGCCATTCACCCTGCCCGGCGACCGCAGCCCCCCAGCTCCCAATCAGCTGCGATTAACCTGCGAACAATGATGGAGGAAGTGCTCGGGAGCTCGCCCCTCCGCCGCGGCCAAGATCGGCCGGCGGCTGCCTCCTCAGGCGCGAGGCGTGGGGGACGGGGGGGGTGCATCCGTCAGGTGGAGGTGGGAAACTGCTCAGCCAGCGGCTCGTGGCCTCGACAGCGCCCTCTAGAGCTCAGCCCTGGTAACAGCCCCTGTGCTAACAAGCCCATTCTGCTGTCACACTGAGCATTCCGCTCTCCGTGGGTACGGTAGGAACATGTGGATCGTTGCACTGTAGGGGTTGTGTTTGGGGAGTGGTGCCACCTGGTCTGAGTACTCGCAGGGCCTCGATCACAGCTCTTCCTGGTCTCCCACTGTGCTAGTCGTGTCTAGGTCCCAGCTCTTCCTGGTCTCCCAGTATACTATAGCATGGTGTAGGTCCCAGCTCTTCCTGGTCTCCCAGTATACTATAGCATGGTGTAGGTCCCAGCTCTTCCTGGTCTCCCACTGTGTTAGCAGGGTCTGTGTCCCAGCTCCCTGTGCTCTCTCGGTGTGCTTGCAGGATATCTGTCTGTGCTGGCAGGGGGGTGAACTCTCCATGCTGCTTGTGCATTTTCACGTGGCCGTGTGAGTGAGGTGGGGCGAGGTACAGGGTGCCAGACACACCCTGTTGAGTCATCTGCTGTGGCTTCAGCCGACACGCCCTCAGCTCCAGAGGTGCTCGCTGATCTCAGTCTGGAACATAATCCCACTGCTCTGGGCTGCAACCTCAATTTAAAGCACTCTCTTTCTTCTTTCTTCACAGCAATTTATACACCAGGTTTTGGGTCATTTCTGCAGCTCCCGAAATCCCAGCGCGTAACCGTTTTTTAAAAAAGTAAAGCTTAAAACGGAGCTCAGTGCTCTTAGAAAACTGCAGTGCAGCTGATTGAATCTAGGCCCAAAGCCTGATAATGACAAGACAAAAGCTCCAGTGTTACTGTTGGGGGTTTTCCTGGCATTTTAGCTGCCTTCATTGTTATTTCTTTATTAAACCTACTTATAAACCCCTTTTAAGAGCCTCCTCTGGGGCTCGTTTCTCACCTCTCCTGCTGATTGGCCCGCTGTTTTGATTTCCCTCCCCCTCTTAGATCTTGGAAATGCGAAATCAAACTTGCTTGGCAATCAGTTCACTTGGAAGTAGTTTCTCACGGAATTCCAGACAATATATTAAGTCCAACATGAATCCTTTTGCACTTGCAGGATAATAGCATACGATCAGCATAGCATATGTAGCTGCTTTACATTTACATTTATTCATTTAGCAGACGCTTTTATCCAAAGCGACTTACATAGGTTACAGTTCTTTACAACATTATCCATTTATACAGCTGGATATTTACTGAGGCAATTGTGGGTTAAGTACCTTGCCCAAGGGTACAGCAGCAGTGTCCCAGCGGGGATCGAACTGGCAACCTTTCGGTTACGAGTCCTGCTCCTTAACCACTATGCTACACTGCCGCTTTAAGCGGAAATGGTCTATCTCGCCATGATGTGCATACAGAGCAGGCTGTGGTGCAGCAGCGTGCAGGGCAGTGGAGGTCCACATTATCAGCATTTTGATGCCAGGGTCCTCCACTACAGCAGGGGGTGCTGTGCCAGTCTCAGACTGACTGTGCTGGTGGTGCTTTGGGGCATGTCATTGTGGGAGTGACTTGTCTGAGTCTGCTGTAAGAACACAGCCCTTATGCCATAGGCTGAGGCTGTGGCGGAGGTGGTGGTGGGGGGGGTGACAGGGGTGAGAGTGTGCACGAGTCTCTCTGGTTCCAGTGCCGGGCCCACCTTACTGAGGAGCTGGATGGTGTGTTTGCTGAGCTCCTGTGGGATGTGTTTTTCGCTCTGGAGGCCTGCAGCCTTTGGGTACATGCTCGCCTCTGTTCTGCCCCTCTCTGGCCCTGCTGAACTCGGCCTCAGCCGTCCAGAGCTGCCTAACCCAGAAGGACCGGAGAACTGGGCCCCGCTGAGCTAGCGCAGGACAGCGCTTTGGGTCTCCTGGCATCGCTTTGCCTCCCCTATCTCTCAGCTGAAGAAAAGGGAAATTAACCTTTTACTTTCAGATACTCTCTGACTCCATGGTAATCACTGGGCAACTGTGTATATCTGGCTCTCTCATGCTAGGTTGTGTGTCCTTGTTTTTTTTTGACAAGATCTATTATAACTCCTGAATAATCTGGGATAGAAAACCTACAGCTTGTAAGTAGATTGATATCTATTCGACCGATAATTGAATGACTCCTGGTGATACTGGAATACACAAGCTCTTGCCATTAATTCCTGGTAGAGCTCTGTTGTGTGAGAGAGTGTCTGCTCCTCCTTGTAGATCTCTCATGGATTAGATCTGTAATATTTGTTGCATAATCAACATATTATGTTTGCTGAACATGCTTATTCTACTTTCATTTCTGCAAACTTGGCTGGGGTTTGTTTGTGTAAGCATTTGTGGAAACGAAGTGCTAGTCGCTGTTTATTGTCCTGAATGCTATTTTTCCTGCCATGTTTGAATTTCACATCTGTGTGCAAATGCCACAGCAACCGTAACGTGCTGATATGTGTCATGGTTGAATTACATGACTGGAGTGAGAGGTTGTAAAACGTTTCTCTACTTTTTATCAATGATGGAAAAGCAACTGATTTCTTCGTAAGTTCATAACTCCCAAAATCATCAGTCATTTTGCTCAGGCAATAAAGAATGATCATCATTCGTGCTGTTCCCACTCTGCCGCTGCCAGTTACGATTAGCCAGGATAGGTTAGCTTGGGTGATAGATGCTAACCTGGCAGTGGAATGTGGGCTTTCACAGGCACGGTGCAGTACCACCTGGGAATCAAACTTGCAGCCCTTGCGTTTGAAGCCCCGCTCCTTCCACTCCCCCCCCCCCCCCCCCCCCCCCCCCAGAGCAATGCCTGGCAGCCATCCTCTCTGCAGCTATGAATTATGGGAGTGAAGGGTGTGGTGGGGGGGGACCGGCGCTGGAGCCAACGCCTCACTGCGTGTCCGGGCAGATTCGGAGCGAAACTCGAGCGCGTGGGCGAGCGCTCCCCCGACCCGTTTTTAACACCAAACAGGTGCTTTAACATCGACCGGTGTGTTAATCACATAATTCAGCTGCGCTCTCTCTGTGGTGTCGGTTGCAAATTTGATCGTCTCGTATTCAGTCGTTTCACCTTTGGAATGACCTCCCAGCCTTAAATGAACTTTAGACAGGATCTTTGGGGGGGGGGGGGTAGTTTGCCGGAGCCGTGCCTCGTTACCTCCAGGTCCAGAAGCCCAGCGGCGCACAGCACAGGCTGCCTCTGTAGCAGCTGCTCAGTGGAAGGCCCAGCACAGGCTGCCTCTGTAGCAGCTGCGCAGTGGAAGGCCCAGCACAGGCAGCCTCTGTAGCAGCTGCACAGTGGAAGAGGCCCGGTGCAGCGGCTGAGCAGAGAGCAGGAATGTTGCAGAGCAGGTCTCCCAGCTCCGCTCCGTTGGGGCTGGGATTTTGCCTCTGTTCCAGGAGTGGTACCTGGAGTCAGGGTGCCGATGCTGACAGAGTGCCAAACCGCGGGCGGCTCCCGTGCGGCCGTGCTGTCGCAGCGTGAAGCGGTGCTGGCGTTTAAGCAGACGGCTGAGGGCTGGCTTCTGCTCCCGCGTTTCGCTGTGTAAGGAAGTGCCCGGCGTTAGGACCCCCAGCCGCTCCCCCGCCCCCCCTGGCCCCCCAGCCGCTCCCCCGCCCCCCTGCTCCGTGTTCTCTGCTCACTAAAATAAAATAAACTTCCCGCTCGATGCTGGCGCGGTGTCCGCACTCTCTGCCCCTGAGGAGGGATTGTGTTGTCGACACAGGGAGCGGAACCAGGGCCGTACCTGGAGAAACGGGGGTACCGTGTGGGGGGTTTTCATACAGAGTGGCCTGTCGGGCTTGTGAAGTGTCAGGTTTCCAAATGGGGGGGCTCAGGCAGCGCTAGCCGATCAGGCTCTGAGAGTCCGGGCTGGTTGATGAAGAGCTCTGGCAGGATGATTAATCAAGCCCTGATCTCAGCTTTGCGTGAGGGACGGAAAGCAGACCTTTGTGGGAATGCTCGGAGAGGAGGATTACTGGAAGAATGCGCTCGCCGTTATTTATTTGGCTGTTTGTTTATTTGGCTGGCCTCCCCATGTCCTCCGGCTGCATTGTTTAAAATTTGTGCAAGACATCCCTCTCTCATGCAGCTGTGAGGAGCAGCTGGGAGCAGCATCTGTGTCCCACCCTGGGTATGAACCCGCAGCCCTCTGCTCCGTAATCCGCTTTCCCGGCCGCTGCTTGGGGTCCCCGCTCTTGCCACCCGCTGAGGGGACCTGGGCGCCGCAGTGTGTGAGAGAGTAATGACTCAATAACAGGCAAAGGCCTGCATGTCCCGTGGGAGGACAGATGAGTGTTGTGATAAAAGCACTCAGGAAAACATGCTGTCCCCCCCCCCCCCCCGTGGGCATGAGAGTCACATGCTGCGTTATCGAGCGCTGAAGGTCTTTGTTTCAGACCTCTGGTAAAGGAATGCGGCTGGGTTATGCCCTGCGTTCTGCTCTCAGGGACAGCAGTGTTCACAGGTGAGAGGGAGAGGACTCGGGGTGGTGCCGTGAGGTAACAGAAAGCAAGAGGCTGCCCGGTCTAGCGCCCTGCTACACTGCGCAAACAGCGGTGCCTGTACTGTAATGCTGCACCCAGAGTAAACTTTGATGGGTGGAGCTGCACAGGTAAGGCAGGCTGTAAATGGCAGGTGTGTGAGTGAAAGCTGGCAGCCTGGAGGGTGTGGCTGCGTTAGACTCTGAGCTCAGTCAGAGGGTGTGCTGGATTCTGGATATGCCAGCCCTGCTGCTCTGAACCCTCTTACTCAGTTGGAGCTTCTGGGCTGCCTGTCTGTAGGCCTGACACCCCTGGATCTTCCAAGCACTTCAGTATGGTCCTCTCACCAGGTTCCACTGGTGGACTGGAGTGGAGGTCTTTGCTGCAGGTCAGAAGGATCAGAGAGCTCAGGAAGGGGAGGCCGGGCCGTGGACCTGGCTGCTGGCTGCACCTCACCCAGATTTTGCCTTAATTCAAAGGTTGGAGTTAGCCTGGAGCTGAATGTGGAGGCAGCTCCTTCGGCCTGTCAGATGTTGTACGACGCAGAACGTTAGCAGTGCTGTGGGGCAGCCTGTTTGGAGCATGCCGAGCCTGTAGCCCTGCTGCTGGTGCTGTATGTGAGAGAGGGTTTTGACTGAAGGCCAGCCCAAACATGCCCGTGGCCGGGCTGCATGTTATCGAGCTACGCAGCTGGTTTACGCTGCCTTAATCCCGACTGGTGCAATGGAGGGAGGCAGGAGGCAGGAGCTCGGAATTTTCCAGCATGCTGGGGAAGACACCCGTGCTGCGTCCCAAAAGTGCTAAACCGCGTCCTTCCCTTCACGCCCACCTCCACGCATCCCCCGTGACACGGAAATCGGAAACAGGTCACCACCATACGGGCGATTACTGATCTGAAGGAAGCGGGACATTTCCTCGATTTGTCTCCTCCGGCGGAGGATGCAGCGATGAATCCTCGTGAGGAGGAGTTTTTCAGGGCTCTGTGGTGTGAACGTCCATGCACGCCTCACATGGCAGTAGCAGCAACAGTAACTACCGAAATATAAAGATATGTATACAACACGTAAAAAACCAGGAGACAACAAACACAATACATGTGAATTCTATTTTGACAACCACTGCATCTTATAAACTCTGAATAGTTTGTGCTTAAAAATGTTACATCTTCCTTAAGCTATATAAATTGTCCTTTCGTACAAAATGTTTCACCCATAAATTGTAATCAAAATAATCAAGTTAGCCACACATTCCATGTTAAAAAAAAAAACACACATACCCTGATGAAGGAAGGGACTCCTGCTAAATGTTTTGGAATTACCAAAGTTCAGAAGCGCCAGGAAATGGAGCAAGGACGTTATTTCCCTTGATGTGGTGGGATGTGTTTGTGCCTCCTTTTCTCCGCACATCTCCTCACGGCGTCCTCGATGGGCGTCGCCGAGCACTGAAGGAAGTGATGCGTAGGAAGAGAGGCGAGGACATGTCTCTAAAGCAGTGTTTCTCAGTCCTGCTCCTGGAGCCCCCCTGTCCTGCGTATCTTCAGTCTGTCCTTGCTCCAAACACACCTGATTGAAATAATTAACATGCTCTTTATTAAATCAGGTGTGTTCGGCTAATCAAAAGTGGCACTGATGAGTTCGGTCATGTAGGTAGAGCAGGGAAAGATGGAAAACGTGCAGAGCAGGGGGCCCAGGAGCCGGACTGAGAATCAGTGCTCTAAAGTATTGGGAAGGAAGAGATCCTCACTGCACTAACACCTCCCCGTCTGAAGGGGGCGCTCCCACAGGGAGAACAGTGGCTCCTAAAGAGCAACTTTGTCACAGCTTGCTGTCACAGCAGAAACCGTATTGTCTTTATGAGGAAGGAATATTTTTCTGTGTGTATGTTTGTGGGTGTAGGTATAGTTGTTTGTGTGGGTATGTTTTTGTGTGTGTATGCTGTGTGTGTATGCTGTGTGTGTGTGTGTGTGTGTGTGTGTGTATGCTGTGTGTGGGTGGGTGTGTGTGTGTATGCTGTGTGTGTGTGTGTGTGTGTGTATGCTCTGTGTGTGTATGCTCTGTGTGTGTGTGTGTGTGTGTGTGTGTGTGTGTGTGTGTGTCTGTGTATGCTGTGTGTGTGTGTGTGTCTGTGTATGCTGTGTGTGTACGCGTGTGTGTGTATGCTGTGTATGCTGTGTATGCTGTGTGGGTGGGTGTGTGTGTGTATGCTGTGTGGGTGGGTGTGTGTGTGTATGCTGTGTGTGTGTGTGTGTGTGTGTGTGTGTATGCTGTGTGTGTGTGTGTGTGTGTGTGTATGCTCTGTGTGTGTGTGTGTGTGTGTGTGTGTGTATGCTGTGTGTGTGTATGCTGTGTGTGTGTGTGTGCGTGTGTATGCTGTGTGTATGCTGTGTGTGTGTGTGTGTGTGTGTGTGTGTATGCTGTGTGTGTGTGTGTGTGTGTGGGTGGTTGTGTATATGCTGTGCGCGCGTGTGTGTGCGCGCGCATGTGTGTCTTTGCGAGGGAAGCCTGCCTGGCGTCAGGGCTGTGGAAAGCGGATCAGAGGGGCATTTCCCGTGCAGGGGAAGTGGGTGGGTGGCTCGGGCAGGTACGGCGCATTGTGCTGGAGCCGCAGGAGCGGAGTAAACACCGGCTGCCCTGCCGATCCTGTTTGCTGCCTTCCTCCTGCTGCTGTCCCTGCAGCCTGCGGCCTGGGTGGGCGGGGCCTTCCTGCACCGCGCTCAGCTTCCCTCTGACTCCCACACCGCTCACCTCCTCCTCATGCTCAGCTTCCCTCTGACTCCCACACCGCACTCAGCTTCCCTCTGACTCCCACACCGCACTCAGCTTCCCTCTGACTCCCACACCGCTCACCTCCTCCTCATGCTCAGCTTCCCTCTGACTCCCTCACCGGGCTCAGCTTCCCTCTGACTCCCTCACCGGGCTCAGCTTCCCTCTGACTCCCACACCGCTCACCTCCTCACGCTCAGCTTCCCTCTGACTCCCACACCGCACTCAGCTTCCCTCTGACTCCCACACCGCTCACCTCCTCCTCATGCTCAGCTTCCCTCTGACTCCCTCACCGGGCTCAGCTTCCCTCTGACTCCCTCACCGGGCTCAGCTTCCCTCTGACTCCCACACCGCTCACCTCCTCACGCTCAGCTTCCCTCTGACTCCCACACCGCACTCAGCTTCCCTCTGACTCCCACACCGCTCACCTCCTCACGCTCAGCTTCCCTCTGACTCCCACACCGCTCACCTCCTCACGCTCAGCTTCCCTCTGACTCCCACACCGCACTCAGCTTCCCTCTGACTCCCACACCGCTCACCTCCTCCTCATGCTCAGCTTCCTTCTGACTCTCACACCGCACTCAGCTTCCCTCTGACTCCCACACCGCTCACCTCCTCCTCACGCTCAGCTTCCCTCTGACTCCCACACCGCTCACCTCCTCACGCTCAGCTTCCCTCTGACTCCCACACCGCACTCAGCTTCCCTCTGACTCCCACACCGCTCACCTCCTCCTCATGCTCAGCTTCCTTCTGACTCTCACACCGCACTCAGCTTCCCTCTGACTCCCACACCGCTCACCTCCTCCTCACGCTCAGCTTCCCTCTGACTCCCACACCGCTCACCTCCTCCTCATGCTCAGCTTCCCTCTGACTCTCACACCGCACTCAGCTTCCCTCTGACTCCCACACCGCTCACCTCCTCCTCACGCTCAGCTTCCCTCTGACTCCCACACCGCACTCAGCTTCCCTCTGACTCCCACACCGCACTCAGCTTCCCTCTGACTCCCACACCGCTCACCTCCTCACGCTCAGCTTCCGTCTGACTCCCACACCGCACTCAGCTTCCCTCTGACTCCCACACCGCTCACCTCCTCACGCTCAGCTTCCCTCTGACTCCCACACCGCTCACCTCCTCCTCACGCTCAGCTTCCCTCTGACTCTCACACCGCACTCAGCTTCCCTCTGACTCCCACACCGCTCACCTCCTCCTCACGCTCAGCTTCCCTCTGACTCCCACACCGCTCACCTCCTCCTCACGCTCAGCTTCCCTCTGACTCTCACACTGCACTCAGCTTCCCTCTGACTCTCACACCGCACTCAGCTTCCCTCTGACTCCCACACCGCACTCAGCTTCCCTCTGACTCCCACACCGCTCACCTCCTCACGCTCAGCTTCCCTCTGACTCCCACACCGCTCACCTCCTCCTCACGCTCAGCTTCCCTCTGACTCCCACACCGCACTCAGCTTCCCTCTGACTCCCACACTGCTCACCTCCTCACGCTCAGCTTCCCTCTGACTCCCACACCGCTCACCTCCTCCTCACGCTCAGCTTCCCTCTGACTCCCACACCGCACTCAGCTTCCCTCTGACTCCCACACCGCACTCAGCTTCCCTCTGACTCCCACACCGCTCACCTCCTCACGCTCAGCTTCCCTCTGACTCCCACACCGCGCTCAGCTTCCCTCTGACTCCCACACCGCGCTCAGCTTCCCTCTGACTCCCACACCGCACTCAGCTTCCCTCTGACTCCCACACCGCTCACCTCCTCACGCTCAGCTTCCCTCTGACTCCCACACCGCACTCAGCTTCCCTCTGACTCCCACACCGCACTCAGCTTCCCTCTGACTCCCACACCGCTCACCTCCTCACGCTCAGCTTCCCTCTGACTCCCACACCGCACTCAGCTTCCCTCTGACTCCCACACTGCACTCAGCTTCCCTCTGACTCCCACACCGCTCACCTCCTCCTCATGCTCAGCTTCCCTCTGACTCCCACACTGCACTCAGCTTCCCTCTGACTCCCACACCGCGCTCAGCTTCCCTCTGACTCCCACACCGCTCACCTCCTCCTCATGCTCAGCTTCCCTCTGACTCCCACACTGCACTCAGCTTCCCTCTGACTCCCACACCGCGCTCAGCTTCCCTCTGACTCCCACACCGCTCACCTCCTCCTCATGCTCAGCTTCCCTCTGACTCCCACACTGCACTCAGCTTCCCTCTGACTCCCACACCGCTCACCTCCTCCTCATGCTCAGCTTCCCTCTGACTCCCACACCGCGCTCAGCTTCCCTCTGACTCCCACACCGCGCTCAGCTTCCCTCTGACTCCCACACTGCACTCAGCTTCCCTCTGACTCCCACACCGCTCACCTCCTCACGCTCAGCTTCCCTCTGACTCCCACACCGCACTCAGCTTCCCTCTGACTCCCACACTGCTCACCTCCTCACGCTCAGCTTCCCTCTGACTCCCACACCGCTCACCTCCTCCTCACGCTCAGCTTCCCTCTGACTCCCACACCGCACTCAGCTTCCCTCTGACTCCCACACCGCACTCAGCTTCCCTCTGACTCCCACACCGCTCACCTCCTCACGCTCAGCTTCCCTCTGACTCCCACACCGCGCTCAGCTTCCCTCTGACTCCCACACCGCGCTCAGCTTCCCTCTGACTCCCACACTGCACTCAGCTTCCCTCTGACTCCCACACCGCACTCAGCTTCCCTCTGACTCCCACACCGCTCACCTCCTCACGCTCAGCTTCCCTCTGACTCCCACACCGCACTCAGCTTCCCTCTGACTCCCACACTGCACTCAGCTTCCCTCTGACTCCCACACCGCTCACCTCCTCCTCATGCTCAGCTTCCCTCTGACTCCCACACTGCACTCAGCTTCCCTCTGACTCCCACACCGCGCTCAGCTTCCCTCTGACTCCCACACCGCTCACCTCCTCCTCATGCTCAGCTTCCCTCTGACTCCCACACTGCACTCAGCTTCCCTCTGACTCCCACACCGCTCACCTCCTCCTCACGCTCAGCTTCCCTCTGACTCCCACACCGCTCACCTCCTCCTCATGCTCAGCTTCCCTCTGACTCCCACACCGCGCTCAGCTTCCCTCTGACTCCCACACCGCTCACCTCCTCACGCTCAGCTTCCCTCTGACTCCCACACCGCTCACCTCCTCATGCTCAGCTTCCCTCTGACTCCCACACCGCGCTCAGCTTCCCTCTGACTCCCACACCGCGCTCAGCTTCCCTCTGACTCCCACACTGCACTCAGCTTCCCTCTGACTCCCACACCGCTCACCTCCTCCTCATGCTCAGCTTCCCTCTGACTCCCACACCGCGCTCAGCTTCCCTCTGACTCCCACACCGCTCACCTCCTCACGCTCAGCTTCCCTCTGACTCCCACACCGCTCACCTCCTCATGCTCAGCTTCCCTCTGACTCCCACACCGCGCTCAGCTTCCCTCTGACTCCCACACCGCGCTCAGCTTCCCTCTGACTCCCACACTGCACTCAGCTTCCCTCTGACTCCCACACCGCTCACCTCCTCACGCTCAGCTTCCGTCTGACTCCCACACCGCGCTCAGCTTCCCTCCGACTCCCACACCGCTCACCTCCTCACGCTCAGCTTCCGTCTGACTCCCACACCGCACTCAGCTTCCGTCTGACTCCCACACCGCACTCAGCTTCCCTCTGACTCCCACACCGCTCACCTCCTCACGCTCAGCTTCCCTCTGACTCCCACACCGCGCTCAGCTTCCCTCTGACTCCCACACCGCTCACCTCCTCACGCTCAGCTTCCCTCTGACTCCCACACCGCTCACCTCCTCACGCTCAGCTTCCCTCTGACTCCCACACCGCACTCAGCTTCCCTCTGACTCCCACACCGCTCACCTCCTCCTCATACTCAGCTTCCCTCCGACTCCCACACCGCACTCAGCTTCCCTCTGACTCCCACACCGCTCACCTCCTCACGCTCAGCTTCCGTCTGACTCCCACACCGCTCACCTCCTCCTCATACTCAGCTTCCCTCCGACTCCCACACCGCTCGCCTCCTCCTCACGCTCAGCTTGTACACGCACACGCAATAGATGTCCTCAGTCAGTCTGTCAAATTTATTTGATGCATATTTACAAGGAATATATTATGACCAAAAATAAACTACTGCTCAGTTTTATTTAAGTAGATCAGTGAAGACAGGTTTGGGAATTGTTTGAAAGAATGAACTGAAGATCTGTGTGTGTCTGTGTGTGTGTGTGTGTGTGTGTAGCCATCACAAAGCGAGCCTCCTTCTGCAGAGGAAAGAATAGTGTTTGGGGGGCTGGCCACACACCTGAATTTGAGCACTCTGCTGCCTCCATGTTCTGTTCTGTTCGGTCACGGTGTGTTCAGCACCGACGGCCCCTCTGGGCTTCACATGGGAAAAACACGATGGTGCGCCTGGCCTTCAGCTCGCGGGGGCTCCTCTACGGACGCGTTCAGCGCTCTGCCACCTTTGCTGAAATGACTGGAGTGTGCTCCCAGAGAGAACGGCGTTAATGACAGAGGGCTTCAGAAGAATACGTGGCTCAGAGGGTGTCTGTGACGTGAATGTTAATCTGGAATGACATTCTGCTGTGCACTTTGCTGGCTCCTCTACAGGAGCGTTTCACAATCCCGAATTCACAGAGACAAAACCCCCGTTAGTGCAGTCTGACAGGATCGCGAGGGGCTGCTGAGTTTTTGGTATCTGACCAAGGCTGGTTAGAAGTGTTTAGAATGCGGTTTTTCCTGAAGTGTCCGAGGCACATCTGGTGATGTTGCAATGCTCTTAGGTTGGGAAGTGCTCTCATGCCAAAACAAGCCCGGTTTGTGCTTTCCCTGAATAGGGCTGCCACCTGCTGGCTGAGAAATGTAAGTGTTAGCAGACTCATGTGGGGGGTGAACGGTGATGCTACCTGTTCTGCATTCATTTATTTAGAGGGCATGTACTTCCTGGTTTTAACCAATAAAATCCAAATTAATCAGTTGTAGGTTTTACTCCCCTGATGAGCAGTATAAAAGCCCACCACTCCATCTTGACCCAGCTCTAACAGGGTTAAGCTCTGGGCTGGCCAATGGCAATGGGGCAGTCCTGTGGGAGTTCAGCTGTAGCTGCTACCACAACAGAGCTTTAACTGTGTATGAATACACAGGGTCTGTGTGAGTATCTCTGTGCACAGGGTCTGTGTGAGTGTCTCTGTGCACAGGGTGTGTGTGAGTATCTCTGTGCGCAAGGTGTGTCGGTGAATTATGGCTGCACATGAAAGCTGCCGTTGTGTGTGGAAATTGATTTGTAGCAGTTGATCATGTGCTGCATAACCTGGTTATTATAGACATTATTTTAGCAAAACTTGCTAAATCATGCAAATTGTTAATATTTATATGACTCTTTCCCAAACTCTTCTGCTCAGGCATCATTCTCAGTTTACTTATCTAGCTAACTTTGGCACAGTCATGCAAGGTTCATGAACTGTCATGCATTTTAATGTCTTCACACCAGAAGTGCTCACAGTGGAATTGCTGTACATTCCTTTTAAGTGATAATATCCAAAAGCAGTCATCATTCGTGAGCAGTGATTAATATGCCAAAAATCCTGAACAATAAAAATCCCGTTCACCTGTAATTATTAACACTCACAATACCAGCTGGCTCCTATTTATACGGTGCTTTTTCCAGAGCAGTTGAGTTCCTCTGGCGTCCTGCCCTGACGCGTGTCCGACTCACTGCTGCCCCCCGCAGGTCGGTGTACGATGGCCAGGAGCACGGCCTGTTCATGGAGAAGCTGGAGGGGCGGATCCGCAACCACGACCGTGAGATCGAGAAGATGTGCAACCACCACTTCCAGGGCTTCGTGGACTCCATCACCGAGCTGCTGAAAGTGCGCGGGGAGGCGCAGAAGCTGAAGGTACCTGTGAGGGAGAGGGAGGGGGCGGCAGTGCAGCACAGCATGTAAGGAGCCGGGCTCTTAATCAAAGGGTTGCTGGTTCTATTCCCCGCAGGGGCACTGCTGCTGTACCCTTGGTTAACATACTTAACCCAGCAGTGTAGCATAGTGGTTAAGGCGCAGGACTTGTAACCGAAAGGTTGCTGGTTCATTCCCCGCTGGGACACTGCTGCTGTACCCTTGGGCAAGGTACTTAACCCACAATTGCCTCAGTAAATATCCAGCTGTATAAATGGATAACATTGTAAAGAACTGTAACCTATGTAAGTCGCTTTGGATAAAAGCGTCTAAATGAATAAATGTAAATGTTAACCCAGAATTGCCCCAGTAAATACCCAGCTGTATAAATGGATAATATGCAAAAACTGTAATCTGTGTAAGTTGTTCTGGATAAGAGTGTCTGCTAAATGACTGTAATGCAATGTAATGAAGGGGGAAACGGTCTGCTTGTGCTGTGAATAGATCTGCCTTCAGGTGAACAGGAACTGATTGGTGTATAAGTAAAGGTGAAGCGCAATGACTGAAGGATTGGCAGGTGGAGTAAAAAGAGGAGGACTGTGAGGGTTGTAGAGGGGGGAGGCTGAGGGAGCTTATTTGGGTAATGACTCATTGCTGACATTGTCTTATTTGTGTTAACTCCAAATAGGTTGCAGTGAACAAACCCCAGCACCATTAGTGCGACTGTCATAGTCATGCAGGCTGGTGTAGTTTGATAGGCTGCTCTCTGTTGTACTCTGCTTCTCATTGGCTGTTTGCCTCTGCTCCCAGAGCCAGGTGACGGAGACCAACCGCAGGCTCCAGAATGACGGGAAGGAGGTATGACATCACAGATAAGGGCGTTCTTTCCTTCTCCGATACGGTGGCTGTTTACCAGGATGCTGAAACGCTAGATATATCACCCTGTAGCCCTCAGTTTTGTGACCTTGAAAAAGAGATCTGTGTTTTGTCATCCAGTAGCAGCCTATTTTAAGACCTGTCTGCAGTCATTAACGCGACAGTTTTTTTTCTTTTTCTTTTTGCATAGTGGAATGACTTTGCATCCTGTGGTCTGTGGGGAATGTAATGTGAGCTTTTTTTAAACCTCCCAGCTGCTGAATACCATGGAGGAGCTGAAACAGTGCCGTCTGCAGCAGAGAAACATCGCCACATCCATAGACAAACTGACCCACTGCCTGCCGGGTACTGCCACAAAGTGATCCCCTGCCTGCCTTAGTGTCCTAACCTGCTCAAACTGGTCTGCTCTCTGCCGGATAATGCGCCTGCATCTTACTGTCAGCAAACCTGCACCCCACATCTTCCCACAGGATGTTCCCCTTTCAGATAGATGCTGCTGAAAGGGGAAAATCCTCCGTGCATATATCCCCCAGACCGATCCGCCGGGCACATTCTGACTGTTCTCACTGCGCAGAGCTGGTTCTGTAGGCCAGCCCCATCCCCTGCCACCATCTACCAACCTGCCATGTCCTCCTGGCTGCCAAATACTGTTCTGCTTTCTTTATCAGATTTGGTGGTGATTTCAACATGCTTTTAACAAAAGAACCTGAACTGCTTTATATTTGCTTTCGATACGTGTTTTCATCAGCTGCTGCTGTCCTTTACTGCATGGAGTATGAGTAATACTCATTATTGGGGAAGAAGCTGCCGGAAGAGGTGCCAGATGCTCACCAGCACACGTGCACTTACACTGCTGTGTGTTGGATTCTGCACCACAGAAGGCCCTCGTGTTTCCGACAGGATGTGCCAGGTTTAAGCGCCCGCTCTAAAAATACGGCACTGCCTCGTGACGCTGTCTCGTGTTTTCTCTTCCAGTCCTCGAGATGTACAGCAAGCTACAGGAGCAGATGAGGTCCAAAAGGTACGGCACCCGTGTTACTCTGCTGCACAGCTTCAGTGGCGGGAAATGGACTCGCTGGCTGACGTGACTGGTGCTGGGTCTCGGGAGTGTTTTTAAGGAGATGGGTGGGAGGTAGTGCCTTTACGCCACCATGTATACCATGCATCAGATTTGCAGGGCAGATGTGTGCTATGCTATTGGCCGGTGTCTGCTGGCCTCTGCTCATTAGCACTGAGGAGAGAAATGCAGCAATAAGGTTCTTATGCCTGAGAGAATACCTGCTGGGTCCCTTATGTTTGCCTGCGCATGTGATGACCACTAGGTGGCGGTAGAGGCTTGTGTAAAAATGTGTTCATCGAAGTGATTCAGGATGAGTTCCCTGCTCAGGGGAACAACAGCAGAGAGAGGGGTCGCGTGACGTTTGGGTTAGGAACCCGTTTCCCCCCACCCATCTGCATGGGGGAGGTGCAGCAGAGGCAACATGCTGAAAGGCCCTGCACCTGCGACTGGAGCGAGAGAGGAGTGCGTGTTTACGGGGGCCGACCCCGTACCCCTGCCGGTTGCCTGACTGGGTCTTAGAAATCCACCCGGAGCGCAGAGCCTCTGTCCAGCATCCATCAGGCGACCCCGCATTTCCTCAGGGCCTGTCAGCTTGATACAGTACAAGCCACAAGGTCCAGAAGCTGAAATTTTTTCAGACGTCTCAGCTGCTCTGGAAAAAATTACATTGCTGTTTTCTGTCACTTTAAGAATACACACGTGTAATTCCCTGGTGTTTCTGTGAGAGCAAGGCAGAGTGTCAGTGCCAAAACATTTCTTGTGTCCTATTTTGTGGAGTATGTAGATGACAGAATTCCTCTGTAATTTCAGTAATGACTGTAACTCGGTAACAGGAGCATGCAGCTCACCGCGCTGTAATGGTCACTCTGCTACAGCTGTAGCACGTGCCGTCTAACCCCACGAGAAACGCGGGCACTCCCTACCTCTGCCCCCACCCTGCCCCACGTGCTGCTCCCCCTGTCCTGCAGAGGGCGTTGTTCTGCCTGGTGTTCAGGGCTGGAGAGTTAGTCCTCTCCCTCTCCCTCTCCCTCTCTCCCTCCCTCTCTCCCTCCCTCTCTCTCTCTCTCTCTCTCTCTCTCTCTCTCTCTCCCTCTCCCTCTCCCTCTCTCCCTCTCCCTCTCTCTCTCTCTCTCTCCCTCTCTCTCTCTCTCTCTCTCTCTCTCTCTCTCTCTCTCTCTCTCTCTCTCTCTCTCTCTCTCTCTCTCTCTCTCTCTCTCTCTCTCGCTCGACGCCTGTCCCCAGCGTGACCTGAAGATGTGCAATTTCGCGGCCCGTAAATTTCCAGGAGTTTATTTCAGATTTATCTCCTGCCGCTGGCGTGCGCTTTGGCCGTCAGGGCTGACGGAGCGAGGGGTCGGCCAGAAGCGAGGCTTCACAGGGTGGGGGGGGGGGACGGGCCCACGGCACAGTGTGTGGGCGTGTGCGGGAGTTCAGCCCGAGGCCCTCCTGCTCACAGTCCAGCAGAGGGAGCTCCTCTTTTCCTATTGGTCGAGCTCCGCTTTCCCCCCTTGATTGACACAGTGTGCTCCGCCCCCTTTCCTTACCTACCTGCTGGGTTAGGAGACGGCGTGAACAGCGTGACCTGTTGGCTGCTTTATGGCTCTCCCAACACTGGAAAATAAGTCTTTGCATTTCCAGAGCGTCTGTGTTTCCTCTGGAGTGGTTTCCCGCCTGAATTAACGGCACGCACGCTGGAGGCTGATAGCTGCAGAGCTCGGTAACGGCGTTTCGGGCCTCGCTCTGCTCTGCGTCCCGTCTGTAATCCGCACGCTTTGATTGATGGGTTAGGTGGCGGGCAGCTGCGGGAGGCAGGACGTGAATGGCGACCTCTTGACCTGTGTCTGCGGACTGACCTGACTCTGTCTGCAAAGGGCTGCAGTGTGTTTGCACCGCTGTGTCTCGACCGTATGAGGGTTACACTCTGAAATCAGCAGGTTAATCTGATGAGTTTTTTTGAACGTAGTGTTTTAAGGTTTCTCGGAAGGAAATGTTCCGCTTTTTTTACGCCAGTGGGTTCGCGTTCGGCAGTGTGGTAGTTCTGAAGCATGGCTTATTACCAGGGAGGTGGTGTGGCTGCCTAGCTGTGTCCTTGAGCGGTGTGCTTCACCTGAATCACTTCACTAAAGGATCCGGCAGCAGAAATGGTTCGTGTGAAACTGCAGTGTGTGTGCATGGCCCTGTGTCAGTGTCTCTGCTGGTGTTGGGAGTCTCCATGCTGAGAGTGCCTTAAGTGAGTGTGTGTGTGTGTGTGTGTGTGTGTGCGCGTGCATGTGCGTGTGCGTGTGTGTGTGAGAGAGGCAGCTGACGGGGCCCTGTGTCTGCGCAGATACTACCCCGCGCTGCGCACGCTGGAGCAGCTGGAGCACACCTGCCTGCCCCGCGCCGGCCGCTACCGCTTCTGCGCCATCATGGCCGAGAACATCCCGCAGCTGCACACTCACATCCGCGACGTCTCCCTCTCCGACCTCAAGGACTTCCTGGAGAGCATCCGCAAACACTCGGACAAGATCGGGGAGACCGCCATGAAGCAGGTACGCAGACCACACGGGGTGCGCCATGCTGATGCAGTCAGCCTGTTTGGGGAAGGGGGTTACACGGGCAGTGCCCCAACAGGGAATCAAAGTCTCAGCCTTTCGGTTACAAGCCCTGCTCCAAGATGACTCCAGCACTGTCCCCAACTGCCGACTTATTCTGTGTACATTCTTGCCTTTTCTCCCAATCTGTGAGTGTAAGTCGATGGATGCTTTCATATGATTGGATTCCCCCCCCCCCCGAGTGACAGTGTTGAGAGCCAATGAGAACGAGGGGCAGGGTGTCGGGAGCCGCCCTCCTCCCCTGGGGAGAAGCAGGAATGAGCAGAAAGGCATGTTGTTTGTTTGGTGGAATATTTGAAACGTTGCCAGGGTGTTTGTTTACTGTTTATTAGGACAAGATGTGATGTGATGTTGGGGCTGCAGTGGAAAGGGAAGTGCGGGTGAATCCTCCTGGGGCGTTGTGGGCTGCCGGGGGGGGGAGGAGCCAGCTCTGAGGGCCTGTCAGGTCTTCCCTTCAGCGACCTACCCTGGAGGAAGCGGGCTGTGTTAGAGCCCGAGTGTGGGGCTGGCAAATCGGAGACAGCCAGTGGGAGGTACAGTGTGGGAGACTGACCAATCAGAGAGACTCTGCGGCAGGGACTGAATGTGAGACTGGCCAATTGAAATAGAGATTCTGCGTTATGGCTGTGCTTGTCTGTGCTTCCTTGGCACGATGAGAGCACAGGTTGGGTCCCCTCTGTGTGCCGGCCAGGTCTGCCATAGCTTCCCAAATCACATCTCTCACCCTCTGGGCTTAGGAAACCTGCTTCGCCAGATTGTGTATACATGTGTGTGTGTATATAATGTATATAATGTGTGTGTGTGTGTGTGTGTGTGTCCACGGTCCAGAGAAACCCGATTTCCTCTCTTTACACCTCCACATCCTCAGTTCCTCTAACTGTGCATTGAATGGGTCGTTATTGCCGCCCGATGTAAAACTGTTCTCTGCAATCTGTGTTTTTCTGTCCTGCTCCTGTAGGGGGCAGCAACGCTCAGTGAATCAGAACTGTTCTCTGCTCTGTCCAACAGTGGAGGAATGTTGGCTCTGAATTTAACTGTGGTTTAAACCAATGTAACCTCTTACAGTGTCCCTTCAGCTTTTGCCTAGTGAGGTCTGTGTGTGTGTGTGTGTGTGTGTGTGTGTGTGTGTGTGTGTGTGTGTGTGTGTGTGTGTGTGTGTGTGTGTGTGAGCGCGCGCGAGACGCACATAGGTATTTACATTTACATTTACATTTATTTATTTAGCAGACGCTTTTATCCAAAGCGACTTACAAAAGTGCATACAGTAGGTACAGCGACAGTACGGGGACAGGATGTGTACAGTTCCACAATGAGACAGTTCTCAGCTGAGAGCAAGGTCTGTTTGAGGACGCAGTACTATCAGATTTTTACAATTACAGCCTAAAGGGCAACTAGTACGATATACTTTCGAACGGCAAACTTCAACAACTTCAAAACGGCACAATGAGCGTCAGGGTTAAGGCGGTAACAAGAGACAAAATTTAAAAGCACAAATTTAAAAAGCACAGCAATTTTTAAAAAGCACAGCAATTTCCAGCACTGATGGGCGGGGGGGGGGGGGGGGCAGCAATTGTGTGCTGGGTCAGTCCAGGTAGAGTCTGAAGAGGTGCGTCTTCAGGCCCCGTCTGAAGGACTGGGGTGAAGGAGCTGTCCGTAGCGATACGTATACATACGTGTGTGTGTGTGTACATTTGTGCTTGCATGCTTGTGTGCTAGCATGTGAGTGAGACATCCACACACAAGGGTGAACAGCTGTGTCATAGCTGTGTGAGTGTGTGTTGGGCTGTGTGTCAATGTGAGGCCATTTATTTGTGTCAGAGAGGTTTGTGTGTGTGAGAGTGAGAGTGAGATGTGTGTTTGTCAGAGAGGTGTGTAAGAGTGTTGGTGACAGTATTTAGGGGAGTGGGTTAGGGTGTTGAAGGCTTTCAGAGTGATGGTCTCTGCTGGGAGCCTTTGGGCTGATGGTGGAGACTGGGAGTCAGCGGTGGGTGGAGTCAGAGCTCCGCTGGTCAGTTGGATACACACTCATAGGGTTCTGAGATCAGTGTCCAGGGGCGGAGGCCCAGGCTTCAAAGCTTAGACTCATTGCCAGTTACGGTACTGGGATCAGTACGAGTCTTTAGGATGTATCTGACTATATGTCAGGTGAGGTGTTCTTCTCCGCTGCTCAACGCGTGCTGATTGGCTGATCAGTGGCCGTGTGTCATGTGACTGTCCTCGGTGAGCGATTCGCCCCGCTGTCGGCCTGCTGTGCCGGGCTCTGGGAAACAGATGTTTCTGCCGCTGTGTTTACATGTAAATATTTTCTGCTTGTGATTTTTAGGCTTAACAGTGGTTTCGCATGATATTGAATGCAGAAGGACAATCTTCCCCTCTCTCCACCCCCCCCCCCCCCATCCCTCCATCGCCCCTTTTCTTTCCCAGGGTTTGTGGGAAGTGGATGAAAAGAACGGGAAACGTTTTTAATTACGCGACCATTTGAAGCTCAGATGGAAGATGAATGGAGGAATAATTAGCTTGCTGACGTAGAGCCGTGCTGGTATCTACGGAGACTGGAGACTGGAGGCTGGAGTTGCCGTTTCTGAGCTTTCGGTGTATCAGCCTGTTTGAGTGGCGGTTACACAGAGAGGAGGACCGTAACACCGGGGGTTACACAGAGAGGAGGGCCGTAACACCGGGGGTTACACAGAGAGGAGGACCGTAACACCGGGGTCTCCTCTGCTGATCCTCTCCTCTCCACCCTGTATCAGCCTGTTTGAGTGGCGGTTACACAGAGAGGAGGACCGTAACACCGGGGGTTACACAGAGAGGAGGACCGTAACACCGGGGGTTACACAGAGAGGAGGGCCGTAACACCGGGGGTTACACAGAGAGGAGGACCGTAACACCGGGGTCTCCTCTGCTGATCCTCTCCTCTCCACCCTGTATCAGCCTGTTTGAGTGGCGGTTACACAGAGAGGAGGACTGTAACACCGGGGGTTACACAGAGAGGAGGACCGTAACACCGGGGGTTACACAGAGAGGAGGACCGTAACACCGGGGGTTACACAGAGAGGAGGACCGTAACACCGGGGTCTCCTCTGCTGATCCTCGCTCCAGCCTTTGCAGATTAATAGGAAACACGCTACACTGTCTATGATTTGGGGTGCCAGTGTAGCACAGTGGTAAGGAGCAGGGCTCATAACCGAAAGGCTGCTGATTTGATTCCCTGCTGGGACACTGCTGCTGTACCCTTGAGCAAGGTGTAATTGCCTCAGTAAATATCCAACTGTATAAATGGGTAACTTGTAAAAATTGTAACCGATCTAAGTTGCTCTGGATAAGAGCGTCTGCTAAATGCCGACTATGTAATGTAATGATCACTTATCCAGTTACTGAACAGCACATGTGCTCATAGACTCACACACAAACTCACGTACATGTATTCACACACATACAGAACAGGGGAAAGCAGTTGGAAGGTGAGCCGCTGGGGGCTGTGGCGCAGGTAATGAGTTCCCGTGCAGGTGAGGTGCTCGTCAGTCATCAGAGCTTGTGTAACAGGTGGTCATAGTTCCTCTGTGTTGGCGGGGGATTTTGTAACAGGTGAAGATGTGGATGTTGTGGGTGCAGCCGGGGTTTGATCCTTCCCTGGAACTCAGCAGGGTCCTTCCAGAGTGGAGCCAACAGCCTGAATGATTCTAAATGCACAATGAATGGGGTTGATAATCTTGGGCTGTTGATAATCTTGGGCTCTCCTGAGGTACTCCAGGGGGTCCCAGGCTGTTGTGGGCCCCACACCGCTCTGCGGACGTCAGCTCCCCCTCTCCGCACCCGTGGGGTCCCCCTCGGCGTGGCGTTCCCAGCGCCCCGTGCGTCAGCCGCGCGTCACCCGGGCGTCGGCCGTGCGTCACACCCGCGTCACCCGTGGCTCCCCCCCCGCTTCGCAGCACCTTCAAAGTTTCGGGCCACCTTTGTGCTGGGGCTCGGCCGGCCTCAGAGTGCACGCTTCCCAAGGGGCAGACAATAGCGGCACCCCCAAACCCGCCCCCCTCGCCTGAGCTCAAGAGCCCTTCGGCAGGGCGGGTGGCGAGAGGGGGGGTTGGGCGCAGGTGGCTGCGAAAGCGCCCCTCTTCCGGGCCGGGACGCACTTTTCACAGGGGCTGTGCGTCACTCCCCACTCTGCATTCCAGCTCTCCCTCTCAAGGGCCGCCCCACCCCCACCAAGCCTTCCCCCTCCCCCCCCCGACCCCACCAGGCCCCGCCTCCTCCTCCTTTCATGCAGCTCATTGCCCCTCAACACTATATCCTCAAGTGGCCTGGAGTATGGCCCTGCTGTGACCGCGGCAGGTAGAACCCACAATGCCTCTGTTCCATTCCAGCAGCCTGCAAGATGTCGCGGATGTAATGTGATGCAAGACGTAGCCAGTGGTTGGCTTTGTCCAGTGTTTTTCTTAATTGCTCTGCTTCCACACGGAGCCCCTCACCACGCCATCCCTTCTTTCCCGCTCAGTACCCACGTCCCCGTGCTGTGCCGAACATACTGCAGGTGACCCTGACAAAGTTTGTGAAAACTGACCCTAAGGCACTGACAGCACTGTATGGCGTAGGGGTAAGGAGCAGCGCTCGTAACCAGAGGTTGCCAGTTCGATTCCCAGCTGGGCCTCTGGCGCTGTACCCTTGGGCAGGGGACTTTACCCACAGTTGCCTCAGTAAATATCTAGCTGTGTAAATGGATGAAATAGTTGTAAGTTAAGTCTGGATAAGAGAGCCTGCAAAATGACTAGAATGAAATGTAATGTTGAGTGTGTCCAGTGTATTTAGTAATAATGACAATGATAATGTATTATCCCATTATAGTTTTTTAGTAGATACTCTTACCCAGTGCAACTTGTCGTTACCTTAGAACTCTTGCATGCTGTCCGTTTGTACAACTGGATATTTACTTCAGAAATTCAGAAGTACTTGGCCAAGGGTACAGTAGCCTTGTTCCTGTACCATACCGTTAATACCATTAACACGTTAGTACATACCATACTACAGTGTCCGTGGGAAGAGTTAGTGAATATGAAGCACCTTCCTGAGTTTGCATGTTAGGAGCCCTCCTGGAGAGAGGCGCTGATGTTTGGGGCTTGTGCCCGAGGCCCGGGCCTGGCTCTGGGGGTCCAGGCCTCTCCTGCTGCGCGGGCTTTGGCCGGTCAGCACTGGGCTGCCTCCTCCATTTCCCCCCATATACGAGTCTCAGCTGGGTGCCAGGGTGAGTGGGGGAAGCCATTGGTGCCACAGTACAGGAATGGGGCCTGTCTTTCCCAGTGAGGATAGCTTACTCACAAGGGAGGCCTGGTGTGGCTGTCCCGGAGAGGTGTGGGACAGGGGTGACCGATGTGGGCAGTGTTTCTCTGTGAAGGGGAGAGAAAGAGGCCTCTTTAGGAGGTGGACTGTTTCTCATTGTTTTTCAGTGTGTTTCAGAACGGTGGACTGCTGAAAGGTGACCATCAGCAGAGATGAAAGTGTTTCACTTGGTTTATTTCTTTGCCAGTGTTGTTCAGCTGAGTTGTTGTTCTCTGATGGGAAAGACTTGGTTTCTGTTTGAAAGCACACCACATGAAGCGTTTCCTCCTGCAGCCGGAGGGCTTTAGAGAAACAGAGCATCCTCTTTAATACCCATATGCCTGGTTAACTGGTGTTCCCCTTTCTTTGAGTGGTCTGGTACTGCATGCATCTCCACTGTCATCTCGGTGTGTGTTCGTGTGTGTGTTTCCTCTGCTGTGTGCGCCTGCACGCTTGTGTATGGAATGGAAAATGACAGTGTATTGTGTGTGTGTGTGTGTGTGTGTTTTAGGCACAGCTGCAGCGGAGTCTGGACAGTACCCTTCCCCACCAGCAGAGGGCAGGCAGCAGCAGGAGGGTCAGGAAGGAGGCGGGGCAGGGCACGGAGCTGGATGGGCAGGGCGGGAGTCCGCTCTCTGAACAGGATTCTGGGATACTGGATGTAGAAGATGAGGAGGAGGATGAGGTAACACTTCCTTCCCCTTTCTGAGGCCAGCAGGCTGTGGCGTTTCTGTATGCTCTCATTTTCTAAGCTGAACATGATTTCCATCCCTCTCCAGGTGTTTCCAGGTGAGCGTTTCTCATATATAGCACAGGCACACAGCCTACAGTTCAGACGCTGAGTCCCGTCTGTACGTTGGCATTGCTGTCCCGGGATGGCCTTACTCTCCGGCCATCTCCAGCGCCGACCCCACTCCCTCTGCCTGCTGGTGGAGTTCCCACCGACCACCTAAGCGGTTGTTTTCCTCGTAAACGCGTAAATATTTCTGTCTGCTGGGACGGTGACGCACTTTCCTGACGCAGTTGGCGTTATCATGTCGGGAGTCCCGCTGAAGTCGAGGCGCTCCAAATTCCCGGCCTGCCAAATGGGCCTGAACGGGCCGCCCCGCCCCTCCGATGTGCAGTGCCGTGTGTTTGGGTGCACGCGTGCCTGTCTCTCTGTCCCCCAACCCCGCCCCTGTCTGGCGTCCTCGCGCTGGCCTCTGGCCCCGGGTTGACTCCGCTGGCCGCTCCCTTGCTAATGGACGGAGTTGATTACGGCGTTTAGCGTCATTACAGCGGCCGGCCGGCGGGCCCGGTCAGCCGCGGGGTGAGGCGCGGGTGGGGTGCGTGATTCCAGCGTGTGGAGTTTGAGATGTCAACACTGTGGGACGTGAGGGACGTGTTTGGAGAGCACGAGGGTGTGATTTCGCACACAGCAGCCTTCGGTCCCCATGACAGTGAGAACCTGTCACGCCCTGAGGATGTGTGTTATTGTAACGCCACATTAGTGATCCATTGCATGTGTGTTCGTGTGCATTTCAGAAGGGCACAGCTGTAGCGTCTCTCCAAAAAACTCTGCATCTCTCTCAGGGCCTTGGGCTCAGTGCACAAGAACCCCTCACCAGAACCCCACTTTGGGCCTGGTCTCAGTGTCTCTCCCCAGAACTCCTCTTTTGACTTGGGGGTCAGCATCTCTCCCCAGACCCCCTCTTTGGGGCCTGGCTCTCAGAGTCCCTCCCTCATGGCTCTGCCCTCTCTCCGCCCTCCTGAGGGGCATCTGCAGGTCAGCGCTGTTTTGGCCTCTGCTGTCCCCGCGCCCCTCCCGCCCCCGCCCCCCCCAGGCCCGACACCTGCGTCAGTAGGCCTTCCTGTGTGAGGGCGGGGCAGGGGCCGCGTTCCTGCCAGCCCTTAATGCCTGGTCCCCTGGGCGGCCGCCACACACGCAGGGCCTGTGTGGGACCAGACATTCCCGCTGGCCCCCGGTACAGCGTGTCTCTTCCCTCCCGCTCCTTATTGTTTTATTCTGTTGCCCCCCCCACCCCAGCCCCCCCTGGTGCTTTTTCAGTTGTTCTGGTTGCACTATGGGCAGGAGATGAAAGCTGGCATTGTTTAGTTGAGTTTCTTGGGAAAAATGAGCGTTTGCTCGATGGCGGGAGCGGGGGGTGGAGGGGAGGGTTGAAGTTCAAAGAGCTCCCCCGTGTGAGAATGTGCTTGTGACATCGACATCAATAGGGCTTTCGGGGGGAAGTGGGCAAGGTCCTTGCCAGCCGCGGTGTCCCATCATGCAACAGCGTGGCGGTGTGGGTTGCGTCCTCAGCGTGCTTCCTGTCTCTGCGGTCAGGCGGTTAATGGCGAGAGCTTTCTTCATCTCTTCATTATGGCCGCTTGGGCCTTGGGCTGTGTGCTCTGCTGTATCCCATAATGCACTGCTCCACAGCTGGGGTTCCCACTCGCGCACGCTGGACCTGCCTGTCCCGTCAGTAGAGAAGCTGCTTTACCGCTCGGACACAGACGCAGGGAAGGCCCTCTGAGCTCCTCCTGGCCTCTTTCTCGCCGCGCTTTCTGCTGCCCGTACCTGTATGAGGTACAGGGCGTGTCAGAGCCAGCAGGAGTCCCCATCTGCAGCTCTTAATGTGACAGCATTTATTAAAAACATATTGCGTGCATATTACCACTCTACCGTCATTTACTGTTGGCAGAGGGGACGTGTGGTGACAGACACAGTCAAGGAAAACTCAGTAGCTTTGGCTGGGAGTCAGTATATTTCACCACTCGGCAGATTTTTTTTCCCTCCTTGTAGGTCACATGGTTTGTTTCTGATAAGTGATTGGTCAGCGTTTATTTGTGTGTGATCACGTACCTGCCTGTTTGATTCGGAGGCTGTGAGGCGTGTGCGCGTGTGTGTGTGTGTGTGTGTGTGTGTGTGTGTGTGTGTGTGTGTGTGTGTGTGTGTGTGTGTGCGTGCTTGAGGAGACACCAGCAGCAGCACATTTAAACCGTCTCAGTCTCTTTCCCGCTGTCTTGTAAAAGCAGTCGGGTTTAAAGTGTGCCGTCTTACATGTCTTATTAGCATAAATTTGTCCAAAGGAAATAAGCAGCTTGGCCTATCTGTGCTGCACCAAGGCCCAGAGCCCTTAAACCGCCCGACATGGGGGGGAAACGCGGCCAGCAGGGAACATTCATTACAACTGTTTATTTTTATCAGTGTTAAAGGAGGGGGGAAATCAAAGCCAAGATTTCTCCAACCTGTGTGCGACTGCGGCCAAGTTTCGGAGAGGGGTGGGGAAGAGTAATGATGGAAGGAAAGGAAACCTCGCGCTCCAAGGAAATCAGAGCGAGGACTCCCGTGATTGGGTGATGAAACGGGTGTGTTGGGGGAGAGCGGCGGCCCCTGTCCGAGCCCCACTGGCACGCTGATCACTTAATCAGACGCTAATGAGGCTAATCATCCCATCTGGGATTGATTAGGCGGGACTGTGGCCTAATGGCGGCCATTCCGGCCCAAAGGACTCTCTACTAGGGGTTGGAATGGGAAACAGCCATTGGAGTCTCCCTCTCCAACGTGAAAAACACAGCCATTCGGGCACCAGAGCTCAGCCACCCGTGCCCACCGTGTGCGATGCAGGATGACCAAAACATGACCTTGTTTCACACACTAAATGGAAACTCAAGTCCACTGGTAGCTTGAGTTATATTTTGTTATAGGCCTGTTGTGCTCCACATCGCCCCCCTGTGGTCTGATGGTGTATGCATCTGTGTTGCAGGTACCGGGCGCGCAGGATCTGGTGGACTTCTCCCCAGTGTTCCGCTGCCTCCACATCTACACCGTGCTGGTGAGCTGGCGGCAGTCTGCCCTGCTGTCCTCCTCCTCCTAATCCTCCCTCTCTCCTCTCTTTCTCTCCTCCCCCTCCCCTCTCTCTCCTCTCTCTCTCCCTTTTCCCCCCTCTCCTTCCTGCTCTCAAACTACAGCAGTAGTCAGTTAAACAGTAGACAGTTCCTCTGCCGATAAAATGATCCGTGTTGTTTATCTCTGCCTTTCCCAGGTTTGTTTTTCTCTCTCTTTCTCTCTCTCTCTCTGTGTGTTCCTGTATCCCGTAACTGAGCGTGTGTGTCTCACCTGAAGGTGTCTCACCTGTGCCGTGCGCCGCTCACATTCCCAGATCCCGTCTAAAGCACATCCTCTGCTTGTGTTGGCACTCGGATATTAACACCAGTGCTGGGAGTTGGGTGGACCAGTCTGATTGGCCGCTGCCAGGTGGGGTTTGAGCCAATAGCGGTAGAGTGGGAGTCAGGACCTCTCTGCCCCCTGTGTGGGCAATGGCAGTGCACAGTGCCGTGTGATCTCTGGTGCCAGTATCATTTTTCCAGTGTTAAGAGTACCTTTGCTGTCAAATTAGCCCTCTCTTGGGTCCCTTCCATCCCTCGAGCCGTACAGTCCAAACAAACAGGCACTTAGAGAGGCCGCCCGTAGCTCAGGGCCCGCGGCTGACGCTGTCGCTCTGTGTGTTGTGTTTGGACGCCGCTGTGTAGGGTCGGGTTTCAGGGCGCCCATGGTAACAGCCTGAATGCCCAGCCATGTCTGTGCTGGTGCAGAGTGGCGTTTGTGTAAACCAGCAGGTCTGATGTTCCATGTGTGGTGCGCTCTTGAGCCTGTTTGAATGGCTTTGCGTGGGTTGTGGTGTGCTGGTAGTTCAGGCTTGTGTGGAGCTGGTGGGACCTGTGGCTTAGTGTGTGCGTGCGTGCGTGCGTGTGTACGTCTGTGCATGTGTGCGTGTGTGTGTGTGTGTGCGCGCCTGTGTATGGGTGTGTGCGTGTGTGTGCACGAATATATGAGCGTGTGTATGTATGTGTTACTGTGTGTGTTAGTGCATGTGCGTTAGTGTGTGCATATATGTGTGTGTGTGTGTGTGTGTGTGTGTGTGTGTATGTATGTATCTGTGTGTGTGTGCGTGCGTGTGTGCTTGCGTGTGTGCTTGTGGGGGTATGTATGTGTGTGTGTGTGGGTATGTGTGTGTGTGTGTGTGTGGGTATGTGTGTGTGTGCGTGTGTGTGGGTATGTGTGTGTGTAGGTATGTGTGTGTGTGTAGGTATGTGTGTGTGTGTGTGTGTGTGTGTGTGTGTGGGTATGTGTGTGTGTGTGGGTATGTGTGTGTGTGTGGGTATGTGTGTGTGTGTGTGGGTATATGTGTGGGTATGTGTGTGTGGGTATGTGTGTGTGTGCGTGTGTGTGTGTGTGCGTGTGTGGGTATGTGTGTGTGTGGGTATGTGTGTGTGTGGGTATGTGTGTGTGTGGGTATGTGTGTGTGCGTGTGTGTGGGTATGTGTGTGTGTGCGTGTGTGTGTGTGCGTGTGTGTGGGTATGTGTGTGTGTGCGTGTGTGTGTGTATGTGTGTGTGGGTATGTGTGTGTGTGGGTATGTGTGTGTGTGTGGGTATGTGTGTGTGTGTGTGTGTGTGTGTGTGTGTGCGCCTGTGTATGGGTGTGTGCGTGTGTGTGCACGAATATATGAGCGTGTGTATGTATGTGTTACTGTGTGTGTTAGTGCATGTGCGTTAGTGTGTGCATATATGTGTGTGTGTGTGTGTGTGTGTGTGTGTATGTATGTATCTGTGTGTGTGTGCGTGCGTGTGTGTGTGTGTGGGTATGTGTGTGTGTGGGTATGTGTGTGTGTGGGTATGTGTGTGTGTGCGTGTGTGTGTGTGCGTGTGTGTGGGTATGTGTGTGTGTGCGTGTGTGTGTGTATGTGTGTGTGGGTATGTGTGTGTGTGTGGGTATGTGTGTGTGTGTGGGTATGTGTGTGTGTGTGGGTATGTGTGTGTGTGTGGGTATGTGTGTGTGTGTGTGTGTGTGTGTGTGTGTGTGTGTGTGGGTATGTGTGGGTGTGTGTGGGTGTGTGTGGGTATGTGTGGGTATGTGTGTGTGTGTGTGTGTGGGTATGTGTGTGTGTGTGTGTGTACGGTATTCCCCTGCCGCTCCTGGCGCTGGTGGAACGTCACAGGGCTCCAGCAGCAGGTCTGCCTTTGTGTTAGAGCGGGTGAGAGAAGCGCTGAGAGGAAGCGCTCTCACCCTCTCTGCCCAGAGAGAGGCACGCAGCCCGCCCCAGCCAGGGCACCAAAACAAAAACCCCGCAGACGCTCCCCTGCTGACCCCCGCGTCACCTCGGAGCCCGGGGGGGGGTCGGGCAGAGCTGGGACTGTGGCACCGAGGGCAAACGTCCCAGCGGCCCCAGAGCGGAGGCCGTGACCAGGGCACGATGTTCAGAGGCCGGCGTGGGGGTGGCGTTTCGGACCGGGGCACAGGAAGGCCCTGAACTCTAACAGGAAGGCCAGCAACAGGGAGAGGGGGCAGGGTGGGGGCGGTGCGCTGGGCCACCTCACATTGTTTGGTTTTGGGTTTTTCTTTTCTTTTCCTCTCCCTCACTCTCAGACGGCCCGTTCTCGCCTTTGGCCTTTGTTTGAGGGTTACGTCCCCGAAGAGGGGACGGCCACTCTCTGTGTGGGGTGGTGTGGCCGGCCTGCCCGTGACCCCGAGGTGTTTTCGGCAGCCACGCTGGGGGCAGCAGGGGGCACGGTGTGAAACCGGCCCCAGCCGGAGCGGGTCGGCCCCCTCCACCATTCAGCCCCAGTGGCTCGGCCCGCCGCGCTGACCCGCTTCATTTATTTGAACTGTAAACCTGGACCTCCAGGCCCGTTCCCAATCAAGCCGAGCGTTTCTGTTTTCCCCGTCCCCCCCAATCCTTTCTCTTCCACTTGTTTAAATTCCTCCATGTTGCAGTAATACAGAGTTCTGTACCCAACAATAAAGCCTTGTTCCTCTCCCACCCCAGAAATCTGATTAGAATTATGATCAATGTAAACACAGGCCTGCCAAACAGGCCGGCGGTTCCTTAAGACCCTTCTCAGGGAAAAACTGAAAACCAAAATTTATTGTTGTTTAGCGCGGAGATGTAACCGTATTCCTCCAAGAGCAAGGCGCGCGGCGGCACATGAATCCGCGCATTCTTCGAGAGGTCAGGGCCACTTGCAAGCTGCGATATTCTGATTGAAGTGTCTGATGCTTATGCGGCGCGCTTTCTGGTTTCTGGTGGCTTCGGTGTGCAGCTCAGAAGGTGCCGGAAACACCCCGTTCTGGCTCTGGCTCTGGTTCTGGTTCTGGTTATGGTTCTCGAGCTCATTCAGACAGGCGCTGAGGGCCATTCTTTTTTCTGGATGTTTGAATCTTGGACAGTGCCACCTCAGCAGACCCCGGTGTTGGCAGCGCTCACACTGCCTGTTGCACTGAGTGCGGTTGAAAGGCACACGGTGCACTTCATGGAAACTGGAGTGGACATGTTAAACCAGCTCATACTGTTTTGGCCTGGGTGGATGACTGCATTCACAGCACTCTGAATTACACAGTCTGAATTATGAGTTATGACTCAGCAGTATATGGACAGAGACTCGGCGGCGGCAGCAGCGGTATATGGACAGTGACTCGGCAATAAAGGGCTCCCGACCGTGTCCCTGACCCTTTCATGACCACAGCCGACTCCCGTGTCACACGGGGGCCACTGGTGAGGAGGAGTCTCCACGCTGTTTCCAGAGCAGGAGTGTGGCCTCCCCTCGGTTCGGAGCGCGGCCTCCCCTCGGTTCGGAGCGCGGCCTCCCCTCGGTTCGGAGCGCGGCCTCCCCTCGGTTCGGAGCGCGGCCTCCCCTCGGTTCGGAGCGCGGCCTCCCCTCGGTTCGGAGCGCGGCCTCCCCTCGGTTCGGAGCGCGGCCTCCCCTCGGTTCGGAGTGCGGGTCCTCAGTGGCACTGAGGAAAACAGGCCCGAGGAACAAAGGCACGTTGTTTTCGCATTTTTGATTTCTGGCTGGTGAGGTCATGGCACCAGAGCCCCCCCCAATACATACACACCTCTGTGGGGGGAGAGTGCCTTCTCACCCCCCCTCTCTCCAAAACACCTCCTCCGTGCCTCCCCGGGGGGGGTTTATCCGCGGATCGCGGGGGTCAGGAGCCCGTTGGCACGGCGATGACCTCGCGGCACGTCGCTTCGCTTTGAGGGGCCGCCTATCTGACAGGAAGCAGGCTCTGGTGGCAGGAAGCAGAGGGCTCTGGCCGGGGAAGGTCACAGCCGAGCGGCGGTGTGTGCCGACGGTCAGTGGGGAGGAGGGTGCCACAAAGACGCATTGTCACGGCCCCGACCGCGTGGAAGTGCTTTCACTGCCCCGGCTAGGTGTTTATGCTCCCTCCGGGCCAAAAGTCAACCTTCTGAGGAAATTTTTTGTGTTTTGGTTGTATGTCTTATCCGACGCATAGTTCGGCTGTAAATCCTATTTGTCGTTTGGTTGTAGTCAGTCGTATAGGGTCCTCATGGGTGACCTTGGTGCACCTTATGCCCGTAGCGAGGCAGACCTGGCAGGCCGGGAAAGCACCCAAGGTGGGCGCGTGCGGGCGTGGTCTTATCGTTCCAGAGCTCCGTCTCTGCTGGGGCTGCGCCGGTAATCTGCCCGGGCCTGGGGATCTTATCAGCAGGTCAGAGGAGCAGCGGGAGCCCTGGTCTGGCAGAAAGATAGGCCCCGCTTCAAAGGGGCTGCCTGGAATGGACAGATAACTCGCTTTACAGGGTGCAGTTGTTTGGGAAGCAAGAACCTGATACACAGCAGAGGGAAGCCGCCACATCACTGACTGATACAGAGAGGAGAGAAGCCAATACATTACCGACTGATACAGTGAGGAGAGAGAGGCAATCGCTTTCGTGATGATACAGGGAGGAGAGAGAGGCCATGGCTTCACTGACTGATACAGTGAGGAGAAAGAGGCCATTGCTTCACTGACTGATACCGGGAGGAGAGAGAGGCCATGGCTTCACTGGCTGATACAGTGAGGAGAAAGAGGCCATTGCTTTACTGATGATACAGGAGGGAGTTTGCAGCTCTGGTCTCAGAATGGGGGTGGATAAGAAGCCCATTTTGCTGTTAGAGCTCCGTTTCTGAGCGGAGGGGTCTTTGCTGCTCAGTGGTGATGTGAGCTGTCCTGTGAATAGCAGGTTTTAGTGTTAGAAAAGCTGAAATGTTGGACCGCTTTCATCTGATCTGGCAGAATCTCTAACAGAATCGCATAGCTGACAATTGATGAGTGCTGTAAGTTGCTACAGGCCGTGGAAGTTTCATTATAAAAAGGGCTTAACATTCAAAAAGGGAACAAAAAGTTTTCATTGGAACTGTCTACATAACATGATTGAAGTTTAATGGGAAGCCCTGTACTGTACAATAAAGGGAAGAGTACATGTAGATGTTGACACCACACACAATGGACCAATGACACAATGACAGAGTAACTGCTGTGGACCCTGCAGCTGCCCCCCCACACACATTGGCTTCTGTTCTGGTAGGTTCTTCCACATCCAGGGTGATTAGTTTTAAAAACAGTGTATAATTTTAGCATTTAATAATTCAGCATCCTGTCTGAATCTCTCTTCCATTCCCGTCAGTGCTTTGACTCACTCACTAGCTTAGTCAGCAGACATTCTTTTCAGGACAGGTGTGTGTTAGTCATGTTGCCAAGCGCCAGGTGGATGTGAGGAGCTGGAAAGTCATGGTCACCGCTTGGGGACTGAATCATGGTGTGTTTTTAAAAAAACCCTGAGACTCAGCTATAATCTGAAGCTGGAAGGGAGTCATTTCCATCAGATCACTTTCTGTATCCCCATGTGTTGTGTATCTGGAGTGCTATAGGTCAGTCTCGGGAGGTTTTCCCCATTTCACCCGGAGTTGCTGGTGATTGGCTGACTGCTGGACCGCTGCAGTGACAGAGGGGCTTGTCAGCATCACTGGGTCCTCTTAATTAAGGCCGTTTTTTGAGGTGGTTACGGGGGCGGCCCTGGTGTCCTGACCCAGCTCAGTCCTGAGGGTTTCCTGTTGTTGCCAGGGCGCTCGGGACACGTTTGAGAGCTACTACAGGAAGCAGAGGAGGAAGCAGGCTCGTCTGGTGCTGCAGCCTCACTCTAACATGGTATGGCCCTGTCTGTCCGTCTGTCTGTCTTTACAGCACACCCCAGCTACACACTCCTGGTCCGGCACACCACAGTGTCCTGCCCCAACTACACACTCCTGTTCCAGGAGGCAATAGCATCCTCCTCACCCTCACACCCCAGTCAGACGCTAATCCCGCTAATCAGCACCTCCACCCAGTGTGCAGCATGGAGACTCCCCTAGAACACACACACACACACACACACACACACACACACACACACACACACACACACACACACCCCGGCATTCACACCTGCCCGCTCCTATATAGACACACACTCACACATACTCGCAGACATATCAACACCCACATGCACACATGTACACACACACACACACACACACACACACACACACACACACACACGTTTGACAGGCGCGCACACCCCCTATCATGGATTAAGAGGACAACTAGTGACAACTAGTGTATTCATACACGTCCGTTGCCTCAGTTGTTCCATACAGTGTAATGAATGGCGTGAGCGTTAGTCTGCTCACGTATCACGTCCTGCAGGCTGCATTTTCTCCACCGTGCCTGTATGGCCAGGGCGCCTGTACGTGCCTGTACGGCCAGGGCGCCTGTACGTGCCTGTACGGCCAGGGCGCCTGTACGTGCCTGTACGGCCAGGGCGCCTGTACGTGCCTGTACGGTGAGGTGCTGCACGGCGATGCATGTGCCCACTGCACGTCTCCTGAAGGTGTCTCTCCCTCTCTCTCTCTCTCTCTGCTCGCAGCATGAAACTCTGGAAGGGTACAGACGGTACTTCAATCAGATTGTGGGGTAAGTGTCCTCTCTCCTTTCTCTGTCCCCTCCGTCCCCCCCTCCCGCAGGCCTCTCCGCACTCCCCCGCTGGCCGCTACTCCTCGGGCGGCACCCCCGTGTTCGGGCGGGCGACAGCGCCGAGCATCGGGGGGGCCCCGGGTCCCCCTCCTCTCGGGAATTTACGAGGGGCAGGAAGCGGCGTGGCAGGTGGCTGTTTTTCCTGCTGTCTGGGTCGGGGCAAGGGGAATGTCTCCCCGTCTGCAGCGGGACACCCCTCCGGAATGTTTGGCTCCCGGGAGCAGCATCGGGACGCCTGCCCGCCCCCGTCCCTGTCCCCGGGGTCACCTGGCGGGGGATCGGCGAACCGTTTGGACGGTCGGCACCGTTGGCTCTAAATTTCGAAAACTCTTTCCATTTTAAACAACAAAATGGAACGTCGCAGTCCTTGGACGTTTATGCCCACCTTTTTCATTACTTCTGTTTTGATGTTGTTTTGGTGGTGTTCTTGCATTTTTAAAAATTCTTTTGTATTTCCATAGTATTTGCTTCCAAATTCATATCGGGCAGTATTCTGTAACCCATGTGTTGTGCTGGACTTTTACCAGAGGATTTGGGGTGCTTTGCTCAAGGGTACAGCAGCAGTGTCCTGCCCAGGACCTTTACCCATGAGCCTCTAGTGCAGATTGTACTGTTCTTGCTCTCTGCCTCTCCACTCGGTTTTAGCACATTGTCATTTAGTATTGCTGTCTGAGAACAGCTCTCAAGAGTGACTGTACACGTGTCTGAAGACCTGGCTCGTTCCATTTTAATGTCAAATGTACGTCAGGTAGTTTTAGATTTCATCCAGAATATTTTTTTTTTGGGGGGGGGGGGGGGGTTAAGTATTTAAGTATTTAAGTATTTATTGCTTCAAGTTGTGCACATGATCATCTGGGTCAGAAACAATTTAATTTTCCGAGGATTAATTTTATGGCTTAAAAAACAGAACGTTTTGTGGGTTAGCTGTTCCTCTCATGGAGAGAAGTGATCTTCAGTACTCAGCTGCATGGCAGGTTCTGCACAGGAGTAATTCCATGGATGCAACAGTAGTGTCCTTTCCAGGATCTGACTGTGATATTCCACTTGAGTCTGACGTCCCCATTACTTGAAGACGCAGAGATGCCCTTTGACTCCGAGCCTGCAGGGGGAGCTGTGGTGCAGCACACTGACCTGTTGTCCGGTGCTCTGTGCAGGTTCTTCGTGGTTGAGGACCACATCCTTCACACGACCCAGGGCCTGGTGAACAGGGCCTACGTGGAGGAGCTGTGGGAGCTGGCCCTGTCCAAGACCATCGCTGCCCTGCGGACGCATTCGGTGAGCTCCTGCTTCACACCCACGGCAGGGAGAGATCTCAGAGCGGGCAGAAAGCTCCGACCAGGAAGGCCGTAGTTCCGACTCCAAAGCTGAATGTCACTGTTCAGGACACCTAGGCTCCCTGTGTTACAATGATTCCTCTGCCCTATTCAGTATGACTCTGTGTGCAGCAGCCATGCCTGCCGCTTGAATCTGTGTGCAGCAGTAATGCCTGCCGCTTGAATCTGTGTGCAGCAGTTATGTCTGCCGCTTGACTCTGTGTGCAGCAGTAATGTCTGATCATCTCCTTTTCTCTGCAGTCATATTGCACTGATCCTGACCTGGTTCTAGACCTGAAGAACCTCATTGTGCTCTTCGCTGACACCCTGCAGGTGAGACTGCCGTGTCTGAACAGGAAGGGCCCTGCCCAGAGTGGCCCAGAGTGGAGGGATTTCTTTCTCCTTGTGCGTCTGTGTGCATGAGTGTCTGTGCGTGTTTGTGTTCACATGTCCTTGTGCCTGTATGGGTGCATGCATGCATTTGTCTCTGTAATATTGAAAGAAATTTTAATTATAGCTCTTTCTCTTTGAGCCACATAGATGAAACCAAATGTCTTACCCCATTTCTCTCTCTCTCTCTCTCTCTCTCTCTCTCTCTCTCTCTCTCTCTCGCAGGGTTATGGGTTCCCAGTCAGCCAGCTGTTCGACATGCTGCTGGAGATCCGAGACCAGTATGGGGAGATCCTGCTCAAGAAGTGGAACCTGACCTTCAGGTACAAAGCATTGTGGGATACCGAGTAGTGGGTTGTCACATGACTGGGGCTGGAGGAGCTGAACCGTCAGAGGAGGGCAGCGGTGGCCAGTGGTGTCTGAAGGTTTCAGCTCCTCTGCGCTCGGCGGTTTCACCTCGGTGACGTCAGGGTTAGCCCTAAAACTGCGTCACAACAAACAGCCCAGAACTGTGTGCTGTGCTGCCACTGTGTGTCACAGGGGTCAGGCAGGGTGATGAGAAGGAGAGCATGTGCTCATCAGCTTAGCTGTGACCGACACAGTGCCACGGCGGCCATCAGCACTATGCTCAGTTCAAAACTGTGATTATGAATGTTATAAGCAATCATTTTCTACAGTGCTGAGCGGCATTAGATCTTGGAGCATAAGACAGAGAGTAAAGCACTTTGGTTTAAGTACTAGGTGCTGTACTCTGAGGCAGACACAGACAGCTAGGACATTGTAATATCCCCTCTTCAAAGGTTCCAAGGAACACAGCTAAATCTTTTCCAGAGTGGCCAAAATAGATGAAGTCAGTGTTCTGGAATGACCTTGTCAACGTCCCTGTTGATTCCTGTCGAGAGCCGCTGGCAGCCGGCGCGAGGAGTCCTTGGAATTTGAATGAAGCGGAAAGCTCTTGGAAGGTGGAATCCCGCTGCAGAACTGAGCTAAATGCTCCCGAGGTTAGCGCCGCTAAAGGTGGCTTTAGCAGATACGCAGATCAATTTCCTCTGCTGGACCCGGACCTCCGAGCCGGCCCCTCTCAGAGCGGGCGATGGAGCTGCGGATAACGGGCCTGTGGTGCTGCCTGCAGCTGCGCGTTACTGCGCGTTACTGCGCGTTACTACATGCCGCCAGCGTTTGCAACCCGCGGTGGCTGTAGCGAGGACCCTCAGAGGGGACGCGAGGGTGAGGTCAGGTGACCCCCCGATAAAGGCAGGCCTAAGGAAACGCCACTGAGGAGTGGGCTCGGTGCGTGCGTGTGCCTGCGTGTGCGTGTGTGACGAACGTGTCCCCTCGCCCTCCCCTCCGGTGTCACGCAGGCAAATCCTGGACCAGGACAACTACAGCCCCATCCCTGTGTCCACAGAGGAGCAGTACAGACGCATCCTGGGTCAGTTCCCCTTCCAGGACCCAGAGCTGGACAAGGTAGGAGGGGCTGGGGGGTGGGGATGGCCAGGCTGGGGCGAGGGCTGGGGGGCAGGGGCCGGCAGCCAGGTGGGGATGGCCAGGCTGGGGGGAGGGCAGGGGGGGCGGCGGCCGGGTGGGGATGGCAAGGGCAGGGGGGGCGGCGGCCAGGTGGGGATGGCCAGGCTGGGGGGAGGGCAGGGGGGGCGGCGGCCAGGTGGGGATGGCCAGGCTGGGGGGAGGGCAAGGGGCAGGGCAGGAATGGCCTGGGTGGTAGTAGCAATATACACTGTCTTTCAGTAATACTCCTCTGCATGGCCTCCAGTAACACACACTGAGATCTGCAGTCCCCAGCTGCCAAGCTGTATCTCACTGTGTATCAATCAGTCAAAATGATGTGAAACACTCCTGTTTAAACAGTGGAAGGCCCAGACTCCTGCCGGCCTGTGCCCCTGCTTATATCTGCAATAATTTGATGGTTAAATGAGCATCTTAACAGCCATTTTGCATGTGTGTGTTTTTTCTGTGTGCGAGTGTGTGTGCGTGCGTGCGTGTGTGTGTATGGGTGAGACAGACTTGCTCAGCCTGTGTTCTGTGTGTGTATGTGCTCTCTCCACAGTTGCCCTTCCCTAAGAAGCTGCCCTTCTCTGAGTTTGTGCCTAAAGTCTACACTCAGCTGAAGGAGTTCATCTACGCTTGCCTCAAGTTCTCCGAGGACCTGCATCTCAGGTGAGCGGCGCCACCTTCTCCGGCACCAGCGGGTAATCTGCCATCTCTCTGGCCTTTGGATCCTTTTTATATCCAAACGCAGGCGCGTTGGCACGTCTGTGAACCTCAGTAATTGGTAAGTTAGGGTCATCACTTTATATTATTGTCATTTAGTAGACATTCTTATCCAGAGGGACTTACATAGGTTACAGTTTTATCCATTCATACAATTTACTGAGGCAATTGTGGATTAAGTTCCTTGCCCAAGGATACAGTAGCAGTACCCCAGCAGGTGGAATCGAACCTGCAAGCCCTGCTCCTTACCACTACACCGCACCTCTGTCGCATTGTTAAAGTAGTGTTTCCAGAGGAAACGGAAAGGCCAGGAGATTTAGAGCAAGTGGGATGGGGGTTGATTCCCTGACCCCAGGGAAAGAAGCCTGTTAGAAACTTCTGGAAACACGGTGGTATTGAAAGCAGTTGGATCCTGTGAATGGACACGGCCGCCAGTGCCCCGTCCTCTTTTTCGGAAGAGGGGGCCTGATGCAGCGGCTCAGAGTATCTTGTGAGCATGCTCTGTGATGTTTGGGGGCGCTCCGTCACGCTAACAACCGGCTAGAGGAAACTGAGGGTGAGATTCGATCTCTTCCTCTAAATCCCCCAATCAGAGCAAAGGTTAGTTGCGGGGTCAGAGGTTGTGGTGGTGAGGGGTATCCATGGCAGAGCCTCGCGCCCCGCGTCCGGTTGGGTCTGGAAGCCGGTCTCGCTTGATTGGGCAATGTGGAAGCGTTTGCAGTCTCTGTTACGAGGCCTGTTTGAAGTGGGCTGCCTGACCCTCGGTGCTGGGTATCTGTGATCGGCATGTCAGGTCTGGTTACCTTTGCGGGGAGGTTGCTGTCTGGCCTCCTGTTCTGGGGCGGTTGGGGGTCGAAGGTTGCTTCAGGCAGGAAGGTGTAATGGGATCATGAGGTAACCCAGTCTGTTAAATTGCTAGTCATTACCATCATAACAGAAGCCACTATTCTGTTACAAACCGCTGGTAAATGCCTTCACCCTGCCCCCGTGTTCCTGAGCAGTTCAGAGGGGCTGAGTTTCAGACTCCATGAAACCATGTAAAGGGATTTGGTATTTTTACTGTTTGCTTCTTTAATAATGTGGTTGGTGTCTGTCCTTCAAGGAAACTGGCAGGGAGCTCAGGCTGGTTGTGTGATAGAGCAGCATTGTGCAAATGAAAACCTGTGAATGGAGCAGTATTTTGTGAAATGGAAGCGTGTGATTGGAGCAGCAGTTTGTGGAATGGAAGCCTGTGATTGGAGCAGTAGTTAGTGAAATGGAAGCCTGTGATTGGAGCAGTGTGTTGAGCAGTGTGTTGTGCCTGGTTCTTGTTGTTGGTTGACATTAGCTAATTCAGAAGAAGTGGTGTGTGGTTTTGAACACAGTATATTCCCCTGATCTCATTACAGGGGAAAAAAAAAATCTAAACATACTCTATTCGCAAGATCATGGGGGGCCTACAGTCATACTGAATCATGTTCCACCAGAAAATATAAAATACGTTAAACTTCTTAGAGATTTTTTTTTTTTTTTTTATGTTTTGCACCTGTTCTAACTGCACCATGACCATAAAGCAGGCGCTGACAGTCTGGTGTGTGTGGCTTTGTCACTCGGGGGAGATGCAGATGCAGGCAGAGCAGAGATGGAATTTTGGGGTGATGGGGTGACGGGGTGAGGGATCGTGGGGCCCCTCCTCACGCTATGAAAACACCCCGCCGGAGGCAGGATGTCTGCGGTTTCTGCCCTCATGAATATTCAAGCGGGGGGTCGTGAGATGTCCCGAACCCAGCGCGGGTCTTTCGGATGAGAGCCGCCACTCTCTTTTGCCTTCAGCGTGTGTTTGCTTCTTTTTTCTGTGTCTCAGACAGAACTTCAGACACAGTGAGACACGATCCACATCTTTAACCTGTTTTAACCATCCGCCCTGGATGCCACGTGATCGCGGGGGCACTGCTGGATTCATACTGTACACTAAAGCAACATCACTGGAGTCAACAGTCAGGGATTTCAGCATTTCCTCTTCCTCTTTCAAACTCAGTCTTCCTGTCCTCTGAGGACGTGGTGACTGCACCTCTTCAGTTCCACTGACAAAGAGGTGTGAGGTTGAAAACATTTTTTTTTTTTTTGGTATGTGTAAATTAAAAAAAAAAAAAAAAAAAACGTGAAGTCTCCATTCCTCTTTGTAGTGGTTAATAGTGCCAAGTCGAAAACTACAAGTATTGATCTGTTCAGAACATTAAATGGTCAGTACAGGGATGGGCTAAAGTCCGTGTTGGCCAGCTTGTTCGAGCTCAGTGTCTGCCCTGATTGCTGTAAGCTCCGTGCTGGGATTGATCTCTGTAACGTGATACCCTTGATCGGTTGATGAATGCGGCGTAATCCGATAGGCTCGCCGACTGCGCGCAGGAATAAATGAACAAAAGATGGATGGTCTGATCCGCAGTTTTCTTTTCTCGCCGTCTCTCTTTTTTCGTTCCGTTGAGCGGCCAATTACCCCGCCATTTTCGGCTCTTTCCCAGCCCTGCGTCGCTCCCCCACGCTGTACTGGGATCAGGGTTCCCCTCCGATTCAGGCTCGTGTCATCTCATGAGCCCCAGGAAGGAGGTGAATGAATGAAAGAAGGGAATAATAATAAGATAATGCCTTGCTTCAAAGGCGGTTCCCGAATCAGTGCTTGACACTGCTAATAAATGTCAGAGAGGGGCTGTTTCTTTCGTTCAGGGCGGGAGGGTTGGGGGTGGTGGGGGGAGCTGGCTTGTGGTCGCTACATTCCTCCAGACAGCATATGTAATTTCCTGATTGCCTCTCTCATTAGGAACCTGCCAGCTTGGTTTTATTTAATTTCGGCTCTTGGGCCCCTTCCTCCAGCCCGTCGGCAGGACGGGGGGTTTGCCGAGCCCCCGTCGGAGCGGTTTTACCGGGCTTGTCCGCAGGCCTCGTTCCGTGGAATGTGCCGGTCACTGCGGTACCTGGACGCGCTCACAGGAGCCCTGCCTCGTTTAGCCGCGTGTGTTTTTATTCCTCCGTCGCTCCGCACGACCGTGTGGAGGTTTCTGGGCTCCCGCACGGCTTTGCTGTGGCGCCGCTCCTTCGCCAGCCAATGGGGACGAGCGGCGGAGGGTGCGGGCGGCAGGCCGTGCTCCGGACACCGGGCCGCGCCACGGACGCCGTCGGTGTTCTCCTTACAGACGGCCCTGTTTACTCTCCCGGCATGCACGCGGGTAATTACTGCTCTCCCAGTACAAATGAGCTCTGTGCAGGCTGCCCGGCTGGGCCTGGCTCCTCTCCTCACTGCCGCGTTAGAGTCCAAGGTACAGCAGTATCTGTTGTAAGGAAAGTAGGCCCACAGCGCGGTCGACTTCCCCCCGATGGCTTTTCCCTCCCTCTGCGGCCGTGCTGGGTATTCATTGGCTGGGTAGACATTCCACATTCTGGAATATCTGTCCCTGTAGAGTGTAAAAGCGTGTGAGTGAGAGTGTGAGAGAGTGAGAGTGCGTGTGTGTGAGAGTGTGTCTGATGGCTGCTTCTTCCCCTCCGTGCTAGTTTAGGCCCATCCGTTTGGCTCTGTTCTCACCCTGTGCCCATGACAAGGAGGTGAAATCATTCCAAAAATCAGCAGAAAATGCCCTCCTCTGAATTATCTTCATCTTGTCTCCATGAAGCCATCTTACCCTGAGCTCCTCTCAGTGTCCCTCTGACAGTGTCTCGGCTTAAATCACGTGTGTGGCGGGGGGGCATGTGATCGGTGCAGTGTGTGGAGGACAGTTCTTTCCGGAAGGAGGTGTGTGTGTGGACCCCTCTCGGTCCTCGCCCCCCCCAGAGGACCCTGCGGGACAGCTTTCAGCTCCCCCCGGAAACAAAGCCAACGTCCTGAACTTTGGCCCGCCTTGGAGCGCCTGCCCAAATACAGCCTCGTGCACCCCGCGGTTCTGCGGTGCCTCTCCCCGCGTCCTTGAGGGTCGGTTCCTGCGGGCTCAGAGCTGACCCTCCGCTCTCCTGAGTGATGGAATGCAGAGGCTACTGCAGTGCATTGACTCCCGGCTCCGTCCAAATACCTCTCCCCTCTCTCCCCTCTCTCCCCGTCCCGAAGCCGGTGCCAAGCCCGGCCGACTGCGCCGAAGGAATTCTCCCCAAAGTGAAGTTTTGGAATTCCTCCGTGGCCTCTCGACACGAGAAAGACAATTTAGCAATTTGGGAGGAATGTGTTTGTTACCCAAAGAACGGTCAGACCTCGACTTACATGGTAAAGCTCAGGGGCTCCGTGCCGTTAACCTTCGCCGCGAATGGAAGGGGGGGAGACGCGTCCAGAGCTTATCTTAACAACCGGGAGCGGAGACCAGCACGCTGCAAATTAGGCCCCGTTTCACTTCCTGTTCCTCTCCCGCACATTCTTCACCGGAAACATCTCACTCCAGTACCTTTCTGAGCCATTTATCTGTCGCTCTGCAACTGAGATGCTGCACAGACACTTGTGGTTCATGGTGTATGATTGTATGAATCATGCCAGACAGCAGAAGAGGATTGTGGGTGTGGGTGTATGCAGGCCTGGCTGTGGCCGTTACTGTGGTATGGAGCAGTGGGTAGGGAAGCATCACTCTGATTTGCAGAATCATAGTTTTGAATGGTAGAACATCTAAATAAGAACATCTGCTAAATGACTAGAATGTGATGTAATAAATAGTAGCATTGTTGCACTAGTGTTGCAAATCATTTGTTATTAAGGTGAGCTATGCATTTTTGGATGACTCTGGAGAAGGGCACAATAATAACCATAAATGACAGCTTGTTACACACGCTAACATGGTTTCGTTGTGTTTTTTTCTCAGCTCCACAGAGATTGATGATATGATTCGCAAGTCCACCAACCTGCTGTTGACTCGAACCCTGAGCAACTGCCTTCAGTATGCCATCAAGAAGAAGAACGTGGGGCTGGCCGAGGTGAGGGTGGCCCGCTGTCAGGAGAGAGAGTGAAATACATTGTGCGTTATGAATGCTTGTGTAAGAAGGTGTTTGCAGGGCAGTCGGACAGTACAGCAAGTCTGTAGGGCTGTTGGGGTGAAGGTACATATAAGCATGTGCTCTGTCACACACAGTGCTTTCTCTGGCTTCTCTGATCTCGTCTCTTTTGACTGTCACTTGTTGAGACTGCTCACTCTAACTCTGAAATCATTGGGTTTCCTCTGATTCTCATACCAGCGTGTCTCCTCTGTGACAGAGGAGACACACGCACTGGTCTCACTGAGTCACAGAGGAGACACACGCACTGGTCTCACTGAGTCACAGAGGAGACACACGCGCTGGTCTCACTGAGTCACAGAGGAGACACACGCGCTGGTCTCACTGAGTCACAGAGGAGACACACGCTGGTGTCACAAAGCTTCCTTTACTCCTCAGATCCTGCCAGTACGAGGTTAAGAGAACTTCACTCCAACACAAAGCAGCTCACACGTCTTTTGAAGTGTGTTTAGTCTGTGTGAGGGTGCAGGAGGTGTGTGCTGTTCATTTATTTTTAGTGGTGTTTATAGTGGTACTCTCCAGATATGGTGCTCAGCCGGGTGTTGGGAAGGGGTGGTGGTGTTTCGGTTAGGGGGTCGGAGGAGGGTGAGAGTGGTGCCTGCTACCTCTCAGTGCCAGATCAGATATCAGAGACTTCCGACTACATCTGGCTCGGTCCCGACAGAGGTAAAGAGGTAAGACTTGGGGGCTGGGGGCACCCCCCTGCTCCTCCCATACCCCCTGCAGAGAGTGCTGTCCGCAGTCACGCCTGTTCTGAATTATCCCCATTGTGACTCTGAGCTGTGATCGCTGGGCCCCACAACCCCACCCCCAGTGAACTGAACCCACACACCTCTCTGGCCCCCAAAGCCCCAACACCCCTAGGGTCTCCTGGGCCTCAGCTTTTGACTGATGCAGGTTTGGAATAGAGCTGCTCTCAGAGCTCATAGCTTTAGCCTTCACGCCTCACCCAGAGGCCACGTCTCTGAACTGATCTGGGATCGTGACGGCATACCGTCAGGAGCCAGCCACTGATCTGCTCATCGGCCTAACGCTGATCAGAGAGCAGTGTGGTGTGGGGGAGGCAGAGGGGTTTCAGCGGTGTCTGTCTGTGGCTCTCCTGCAGCTGGTTCAGATCATCGTGAACACCACCCACCTGGAGCAGTCCTGCCAGTACCTGGAGGGCTTCATCTCCAACATCACCAACGTGCCGCCCGACACCGTCAACGCCACCAAGCTGTACGGCACCTCCACCTTTAAGGTAGGACTGCCCCTCACCACGGCTCCACCCTGCAGGGAGAGTCCAAAACACACACACGCACATACACACACATAACTGCTAACCCATATTAAACATGTTTCTCCTTCCCCCTTCACATCTTACACCTCCTCCCTCTTTCCTCCTCTTCTCCTCTCCCTCTCTCTCCTCCAGGATGCCCGTCATGCCGCTGAAGAGGAGATCTACACCAATCTGAATCAGAAGATCGATCAGTTCCTGCAGCTGGCGGATTATGATTGGATGGCTGTGCAGGGCGGGGGCCAGGCCAGCGACTACCTGAGCGACCTCATTGCCTTCCTCTGCAGCACCTTTGCTGTCTTCACACACCTGCCCGTGAGTATTTCTCACACACACACACACACACACACGTACACACGCACACACGCACACACACACTCTCATGCGCGTACACACACACACTCTCTCTCATGCGTGCACACACACACACACTCTCATGCGTGCACACACACACACACACGCGCGCGCACACACACCCACTCCCCCTCACTTCCAGGTTGGGGCCCCTGCTCAGTCTGGGCATCAGGCCTCGTGTCCGGCCCTACCTGAGACGACCCCGCCCGCGGAGACAGACTTGCCTGGGACACAGGGTCACCTGGCCGGGCTGCCGCTGCTCGCTGCCCCGGGACAGGAGAGCGGAGCCAGCATTAAATCAGCACAGCGCTGCCGAGACTTTCCCAAGGCCTGGGCTGTGGCTTTCATTATCCGTGACTGCCGGTGCCACGCGCCTGAACCGGGGGTGGGGGGGGGTGGAGGGGATACGTGAGGTAATAGGATTTGCGGCGGGAGGCCAGAGAACAGGGAGACCCAGTGCTGCAGATAAAGGGACCTGGCGGCCTTGACCGTGGAGAGGTGAGACGGGGGTCAGAGAGGGCACAGCGTTAGGGCTGGACGTGCCCCCGGCCTGACCCCCGTGCTTCCCTCCGGGTCGCCCCATCTGCTCCTGAGCCGGGTGGCCGCAAAGCCTGTGGAGGTGTCAGCAAAAGGCGCCAAAAGCCGCTTTCATGCCCCGCCCCGCTGTAATCTGCCAAATCTCTGCGTGACCTGTGGCCGTGCCTCTGAGAGCGAGAGGACACGCCCCCTGCAGGGAGAGAGCAGAGAGGACACGCCCCCTGCAGGGAGAGAGCAGAGAGGACACGCCCCCTGCAGGGAGAGAGCGAGAGGACCCGCCCCCTGCAGGGAGAGAGCGAGAGGACCCGCCCCCTGCAGGGAGAGAGCGAGAGGACACGCCCCCTGCAGGAGGAGAGCAGAGAGGACACGCCCCCTGCAGGGAGAGAGCAGAGAGGACACGCCCCCTGCAGGAGGAGAGCAGAGAGGACACGCCCCCTGCAGGGAGAGAGCAGAGAGGACACGCCCCCTGCAGGAGGAGAGCAGAGAGGACACGCCCCCTGCAGGGAGAGAGCAGAGAGGACACGCCCCCTGCAGGAGGAGAGCAGAGAGGAGACCCGTCTGCGCAGAGAGAGCAGAGAGGAGACGCCCCCTGCAGGAGGAGAGCAGAGAGGAGACGCGGTCTCCGCAGGAGGAGAGCAGAGAGGAGACGCGGTCTGCGCAGGAGGAGAGCAGAGAGGAGACGCGGTCTGCGCAGGAGGAGAGCAGAGAGGAGACGCGGTCTGCGCTGGAGGAGAGCAGAGAGGACACGCCCCCTGCAGGGAGAGCAGAGAGGAGACGCGGTCTGCGCAGGAGGAGAGCAGAGAGGAGACGCGGTCTGCGCTGGAGGAGAGCAGAGAGGAGACGCGGTTTGCGCAGGAGGAGAGCAGAGAGGAGACGCGGTCTGCGCAGGAGGAGAGCAGAGAGGAGACGCGGTCTGCGCTGGAGGAGAGCAGAGAGGAGACGCGGTCTGCGCAGGAAACGCAGCACTGTTGCCGCTGTACATGCAGAATGCTGTGATTCAGAGTGGGGATAGTGTTCTTACGCACACACTCGCGTTCTCACTCTCTCCCACAGACGTGTGTGCGCACACACACACACACTCACACTCACATTCTCTCTCTCTCTCTCTCTCTCTCTCTCTCTCTCTCTCTCTCTCTCTCTCTCTCTCTCTCTCACACACACACACACACACACACACACACACACACACACACACACACACACACACACACAGCCCTGATACAGCAGAGCAGGTTGCGAGAAGGCCTGGCAGCTGCCAGTGTGAGACGGCAGCATCTGTAGCTCCACAGTGAGGTGGAGGAGCTCTGCCAGGCTGCATGCACCTGCCCCCAGCCCCAGCTGTGCCACATCAGGGTCAGCAGGGTCTGCTAAATGATCCAAGGGCCAACTGAAGGATCAGGCCAGCGCAGAGGGGACCCAGAGAGAGAATGGGGGGATGGATGGGAATTTAGCTGTGTGATACACCAATAAATTGTGACCCCCTGACCCCTCAGCATCGTCCCTGTCACCCTCTCTCCTGTAGGGGAAGGCCATCGAGCACGGCACCATGCCGGTGAGTAGGGTCTGTGCAGTGTGGTGTGACGGCCGCATGCTCCGCCCCCTCCATGCAGCAGAGCCCAGCGAGGCTTTTACGGAGCTAACCTGAACGCCTAACACGCATGCTGACGGAACGGGCTTCCCCGAGCCGTGTGCGGGCGGAGCGAGGGGGGGGGGGGACTAACGCTCACGTTGCAGTGGTCACCAGGGTGATTTAGGCTTGGAAGCCCTTCCTGTACGTTTTGAGTTTGGGATTAGAAGTCACACTAAGGAATGCCTGTGTGTCCCAGTCGGCAGGAGGATGCAAATGAGAAGTCGTAAATGTAAATGTATGTATTTATGTATTTATGTATGGTCTGTAGTAGATAGTGTGCACATTGGTGGTCTGCAGTGGAGCTGAAGCCACTGTGTGAGTTGGTGGGTACCGGGGGCTGGTAGATGCGGGGGGAGGGGGGGAGTTTTGGGGGGGGGGGTAGTGCCAGCTGGGCTGGCGGAGTCCCACGCCGTTGCGTCAGAGTTGACGGCAAACCCCCCACATGCTGGCCCGGGCCGCCCGGAGGGTCAGAGGAGTTGCCATGGGTTACGGTGACGGTAGTGTGGGCAGGTGCCGGTGGTGACGGGGGGACCACCGGCGGGGGTGGGGGCGGGACTCCGGGCTTTGTTTTCCCTGTCTTTGCAGCCAACCGGATCTGGCGTGTAAGCGATCGGGCCCTGCTGGGGAAACCAGAGCCCAGGCCAGGTGCCGTCAGCACAGAGGAGAGTGCGTGCGTGTGTGTGTGTGTGTGTGTGTGTGTGTGTGTGTGTGTGTGTGTGTGTGTGTGTGTGTGTGTGTATGCGTGTGCGTGTGCGTGCGTGCGTGAGAGAGTGTCTGTGTGCCTGTCTGTGTGCCTGTGTGTGTGCCTGTGTGTGTGTGTGAGAGAGAGTGGATATGTGTCTGTGAGTGTGTGTGTGTGTGTGTGTGTGTGTGTGTGTGTGTGTGTGTGTGTATGCGTGTGCGTGTGCGTGCGTGCGTGAGAGAGTGTCTGTGTGCCTGTGTGTGTGTGTGTGTGTGTGTGTGAGAGAGAGTGGATATGTGTCTGTGGGTGTGTGTGTGTGTGTGTGTGTGAGTGGATATGTGTGTGTGGATGCGTGTGTGTGTGAGAGTGGATATGTGGGTGTGTGTGTGTGTGTGTGTGTGAGAGTGGATATATGTGTGTGTGTGTGTGTGTGTGTGTGAGAGAGTGGATATGTGTGTGTGGATGCGTGTGTGTGTGTGAGAGTGGATATATGTGTGTGTGTGTGTGTGTGAGAGAGTGGATATGTGTGTGTGGATGCGTGTGTGTGTGTGAGAGTGGATATATGTGTGTGTGTGTGTGTGAGAGAGTGGATATGTGTCTGTGGGCGTGTGTATGCGCGCTACAGGAAGGTGAGACGGACTGTGTTAGAGCGGTAGAGGGTTTTAGATGGAGTGATAGAGGAAGGTGGCAGATACCATGGAGCGCCGAGGAGGGGAGACCGGGGGAGCTGCTACAGGCACGCTGGGTACAGAGCCAAAGCGTGCAGTCCCTCTGTGTCAGAGACCCTCTCTGACAGGGGGTGGGGGAGCACCCGGGGGAGACTCGTTTCGGCCGCGTTCCCGCCTCCGCGCTCACGCGCAGGAACGCTAATCGGTCGTGACAGGAAGGCGCTTTCCCAAAGCACAGCCGTTCTGTTTCTCGTTAGCGCCGCCGCTGCTCGCGTTCTGTGTTATTGCACGCGTTAATTGGTGCGTGGCTTGGACCGGGTCAGGCCCGTGTGGCAGAGGGGGCCTGTGTTTGTCCTCAGCGCCGCACGCTGGGTGGGATTCCCTCTCAGAAAACAGCCGTTACCAAACAGCCTCAGGGGCTCCGTGTCTGGTGCGCGTTCGGTACGCCCAACCCCACAGCCGCCGCTAAGGCTAATCCCCTGCGTTGCTACATGATCCTACGGCTGATGTCATAATCCAACTCTGAACTCGATGTCGTAAGAGTTGAAAGATCCTAGTGAAGTAAATATTGATTTCTTTGTTTTTGAAATGAATATTTAAAGTTTAGTGATGTGCGTAGAAGGCGGCGGCGGTAGTTGTTGGTTGTCTGTCGGCGTTTCCTAGGGAACGGTGTGTGCGTGGGATGGATGGATGGATGGATGGATGTCGCTCCTCCCGCTCACTGTAGACCTGTGATCCATGCAGCGGCCTGCAGCCGCAGTCACCAGCTCCGGCCCTACAGCACTGCAGCTCCCCAGCCGTCCCCCTAAAGCTGCTTCCAACAGCTGATACAGCCCGACACTCACACGCTCACACACACACGTACACACACACAGACGCACACACACAGAAACACACACACACACACACACACAGACGCATGCACACACATGCGCACATGCACACACACACAGACGCACGCACGCACACACACACACTCTGACACACACACACACGCGTGCTCACACACACACACACACAGACGCACACACACAGACAGTAGGGCATCCTGCCCCTGGCCCTCTCTCATGCCCTGCGCTCCCCTCAGCCTAGCGGAGCTGGTACAGTACCGCTGCCCTGGCTTTCAGGTTCCCCAGACTAATGGCTGTTTATTTTCACAGCCGTTGGAAGCAGAGTGCTTTTTAATGAGGGCTTTGATGAGCGTTTCTTTAATTAACGGGACGGAGGCCGGTCCGCCCGTGCGCCCACTCACAGTGGGCTGTTCCCAGCCCCCAGGCTAATTGTTAACATGCTTCTTCCCTGAACTGGAAAACAAATGAACTACTGTGGGTCCTGCACACATGCTACTCAGACCAGACCCCACTGACCCCCTCTGCTGCTCCTTTTCCGAACCATTCCTCTCCCCCCTCACTTACCTGCTGGGTTCCCTCCCTCTCTCACTTACCTGGTCGTTCCCCCTCTCCCTCACTTACCTGTTCAGTTCTTTCCCTCTCTCACTTGCCTGTTCATTCTTCTCTCTTTCCCACCGACCTGCTTCACCCACTCTCTACCTCACTTACCTGCTCACTCCCCTCTCTCTCTCCCTCTCTCTCACCTGCTCACTCCCCTTTCTCTCTCTCTCTCTCTCTTTCCCTCTCTCTCTCCCTCTCTCTCTCTCTCCCCCTCTCTCTCTCTCTCTCTCTCGCTCCCTCTCTCCCACCTGCTCACTTCCCTCTCTCTCTCTCTCCTGCTGTCTCTATCTCTCTCTCTCTCCCCTTTCTCTCTATCTCTCTCTCTATCTCCCTCTCTCTCTCTCTCCCCCTCTCTCTCTCTCCCCCTCTCTCTCTCTCTCCCTCTCTCCCTCTCTCTCTCTCTCTCTCTCTCGCTCCCTCTCTCCCTCTCTCCCTCTCCCTCTCTCACCTGCTCACTTCCCTCTCTCTCTCTCTCCTGCTGTCTCTATCGCTCTCTCTCTCTCTCCCCTTTCTCTCTATCTCTCTCTCTTTCTCTCTCTCTCTCCCTCTCTCTCTCTTTCTCGCTCTTTCTATCTCTCTCTCTCTCTCTCTCTCTCTCTCCCCCTTGTCTGCACTGTTTATTCTCCCACAGTTCCTGCTTCCTCTCCCTTGCTCTCTGTTGGTCCTCTGTGTGTGTGTGTGTGTGTGCGTGCTTATGTCAGACCCAGTAAGTGTTAATAAAATGAGCCCATTTCACGCCATATGAGTCTGGTTTGACCCCGGGGTGTGTGTCGGACACAGCAGTGGGGGCCAGGCAGGGTCAGGGGTGGTTCTGCGGGATTAGGTGTCTGAGGGGTGCGGGGGAGTAGCTGTGGGGTTGAGTGGAAGTGAGCAGGGCAAAGGTCAGGCCTGAATGGCAGGATTCTGCTCGCATTAGTAGGGAGTTTGTGTTAGGTAGGTGTGTGTGTGTTTGTGTGTGTGATGTATGGTATTACCAGAGGTGGACACCCCGGCTTCAGGAAGTAAAAGTCCTAACATGTATTTGTTCTAGCCATTCACTGAACAAGGTGATTTCACTAATTAGCTCTTCTACCCGGCTGAAGAGTTGTGCTAATTAAATTCAGCTGGTGTAGTGCATGGGTGGAACAAATACGTGGCAGGTCTTTTACTTTCAGAAGCCAGGGTGTCCACCTCTGGGTATTGCCAGGCTGGGTCAGGCAGTCCTGAGCTCCAGTTATATGTCCTGTGGCACTTCCTTCCTGGACAGGAAGCAGAAAACCACGCCGTGGGTAATCGGATGAATTTCAGAACAGTAGCCCTGACCCTGAGGCTGAAACAGCTGCTGTGTCATGGAGAGTACCATGCCAAATGTGAGCATTACATTACAGTACATTATTGCTGTTCAGCACCATTTACATGGGTTACATTTTTTTTTTTTTACATGTTACCCATTTACACAGCTGGAGATTTACTGAGGCAATTCTGGGTTAAGTGCCTTGTCCAAGGGCACAACAGCAGTGCCCCAGCGGGGAATCATACCTTTCGGTTTCACGTCCTGCTCCTTACCGCTATACTGCAGTACTGCCCTTTCTTGTGCTCAGTCAGAAATGACTCTGATAAGTTCTCTGTAAAACCCAGAGTGGTGGGAGACCATGCGGTACTGAATATAAGATATTAAACATCTAAACATCTCACAAGGCAGCACCAGAGGGATTCTGGGATTGCTTTGCTACCAGTATCATTTGTGTGTTTATTTTCACAAAACTGTTTTGTGGCAGTTTATGGGATGTGGGGTTGAGTGGAAATGGAGGGACTGAGATGTGTTTGTGCGTTATGTGCATAATCATAAGTCAGCAGATCTGTTCCAATCAGGCCTCTAACCACCATGTGTGGCTACAATCACTGCTGCAGGAGACAGGTATCTTTGTTTTCATACATTAAAAAAAAAAGATCATTCGGATGGGGCCTCTGTGATGAATTAGCTCCATTAAACATGGGAGATTAAGCAGGGAAACAACAGTGTTTATTGTTGAATCACTGGAGCGGCCTGCATGCAGTGCAATCATGCAGAATCGGCTGGTTAACCGCCACGCGCTCCGCTCATTACACACCGACTGACTGGCCCCTGTGCTGGAACCTCTGTCGCCTGCACGAGTGTGTGTGTGTGTGTGTCTGTGTGTGTGTGTGTATGTATGTGTGTGTGTGTATGTATGTGTATGTATGTGTGTGTGTGTGTGTGTGTTCATAACAAGCCAGCCGGTTAGACTACTTGTCTCTCCTACAATGGCAGAGACAGAACACTCACTGTGAAGCACTGAAGAACTGAATATCTGCTCACTATATAAAACTCTGTGACTGCACCGCCGGGGGAGCCTGGGTATTGTAGGCGCTCGAAACTCTGAGTGATGGTCATTTTTGTCTCCGCACGCTGAGAAGGGCCCTCAGTGGCCAGACTGCTGTGATGTCATCAGTCCGCTGCAGCCAGCTGTCGAGGCCTGCCAGTGAATGAGGCAAGCAAGGGGAAGACCCGGGTGAGGAGGGAGGGGTGTGTGTGGGGCAGTGAGAGTGTAGGGAGCTTCTCTCCTGTCCCCAGGCTCCTCCGTCACCCTGCCTGGGCCCCTGACTCACAGTGGGGTTCTGAAATGCAAGCGGTCCACCCCCACCCCCACCCCTCCACCCCATCCCTGCCATGATTCTCATGTTTATGTGGCTTTTATTAATTAACAAGTGAAAACCAAACATCGCATCAAAGTGATGTCAAGATTGATTGGGGTAATTATGCTGTGATTGCTCCCAAGTGCCACACACTTCCCCTCGCACTGCTCCCAGTGTGTGTGTGTGTGTGTGAACACATGTGTAGGCTTGTAAGCGGGTAGGAAATGCAGATTTTAGCTCTTTATTGATGAGCCTCACTACCATGTCAAAACAAGTTCACACTGTCGAGATGCACACGTGTATAGGAAAGATCTGCTCTTCTCAGTCCGTTAATATCCTCTGTACAGTAGCACACAGCCTCAGCAGACTCACAGACCCCAGTTCTGGCTTTCGCTGAGTGCTGATGTATGCCTGTTGCCTGTGTCTCGGTCTGTCTGCACACTCTGGATGATCCAAAAGAAAAGCTCCCTGTGCTTCAGCTCTCATCTGAAGGAGATCCCAGCGGTGTTGCCCAAACCAAGAACTTTTCCTGATTTTCCTCCTCTGTAGTGAGTAGCTGGAGCTGCACTCTCCTTTGCCCATTTTCCCCTTCCAAGAGTCTGCTGGTAAATAGGCTTTCAGCTCTAGTTAGGCTCTTGGGTAAATCAATTGATATGATCACCGAGTTAAAGGTTATGCTTATTGGTTAAAGTCACAGGCGTAATTGTTAAGTGACTGTGTGGAATAATCTTTCCACACGAAGTATGTAAGTCAGCACTGAGTAAATGAGTAAGTCATTGCCTTACACTGATGGAGAGTAAGCTGAGCCCTTCCTGTTGGAGAGTGTGTGTGCAGAGGGAGAGGGCTTGGCTGACTCCTCTTTCCCGAACGGGCTGCAGTGATTCACTCTCCCTCAGCCCTGTTGAGCCTTGAAGTTTCTCCTCGTTTTCAGAGATTTACTGCCGAGTCCTTGATAATCCTTGAGCTTTTTACAGACCAGTCCTTGGCAATCGTTGGAAAACGGTTATTTTATATTCACTATATAATATAAAATATACACACATACGCATATGCACAGACAAAAAATAACCTGACCAACCACATATAATTTGGATCTGGGCCCACTGCGGCTTTGCTGTCAGTGTTTTATTTTCTCTTTACTGCGGTATTAATAGCTTTGAGTCTTTCCTTTCCTGGAATATTTCCCTGACTTTTGGAGAGCAGGACAGTGAATACTTGTGGTTGTGTGTGTGTGTGTGTGTGTGTTTTTCTGTGTTCATCTCTCTCACCTTCTCCTTCCCACCTCCTCTCCCATCTCCCATCTCCCCCCTCTCTCTGTCTCTGTCTCTGTCTCTCTCTCTCTCTCTCTCTCTCTCTCTCTCTCTCTCTCTCTCTCTCTCTCTCTCTCTCTCTCTGTCTCTTGGGTGTGTGTACCGCTGTGCTGCAGGATAGGCCGCTGGGCTGTGGGGTGGGGGGGGTGGGGGTTGATGGATCTGTGTGTAGAGGGGAAGAGACAGGAGCACGATATGGGTTGAGGGGGGTGGGGGGGCGGGGGAATGTGAGGTTCTAATAACAGAGCATGAGTGCGGGGTCCTGGTGTTTGGCTGAATATCAACAGAGACCAGATGCCCCCCCATGGCAGAGTCTCCTGCCCCAGCTGCCTGGGACCACAGGCTGGGGGGGACAGCCAGGGTGAAATCGCCGAGCAGTGGGCCGCACGCTGCCCTGTGAGAGTCACCCACACTCCCTCCTCTCTCCCCGCAGGGCAAAGTGGCGCAGACGGCCTGCATGTCGGCCTGCAAGCACCTGTCCACCTCTCTGCTGCAGCTGCTGCTGGAGGCCGACGTCAGGCAGGTGTCCATGGGGGCCCTGCAGCAGTTCAACGTGGACGTGAAGGAGTGCGAGCGTGAGTACTGTCCCTCCTCTCTGCGCTGTGCCCCCTTCCTCTATCCCTGTGTCACCCCTCTACACCTCACTATCTGCCACTGTCTTCCCCGTCATACCTCTTTCTGGACCTGTTCATCAGACTGCTGCCCCCCCCCAACCCAATCTGTGTCGCTCTGATTCGTGAGTGTAGCTCTGATTCCTGGGTGTCGCTCTGATTCATCGATATCACTCTGATTCTCAGGGATTTGAACCCTGCAGTTACATACCAGTTATCAGGCCTGTCTCTACTGCAGCCTGCTTCTGCCACAAGCTTTCATGAAGCCACAGCTCAAGTATCTTAAGAGTGAACACTTCCAGTTTTACAGTGGGTTTCATAGGCGCACTCAGAGTGGCAGGTCAGCATTAGGAGCAGAGAGATAAAATGGTACTTCAGTTTATTGGCTGGGGCTGCCTGTCAAGTGTACGGTGGTGAAAGTCTGGTTTACTGATTACATCAGTAAGTATCCGATACTGGCGTTTAGTGGTGCAGCAGTGTTACAAGGTGGTAAGGAGCAGGGCTCATAAATAAAAGATTGCTGGTTCAATTCCCTGCTGGGGCACCGCTGCTGTACCCTTGGGCAAGGTACTTAACCCAGAACTGCCTCAGTAAACATCCAGCTGTATAAGTGAATAATGTAAAAATTGTGTATTATGGAAGTTGCTCTGCATAAGAGCAACTGGTAAATGACAACGAGGTGTAATGCAATGTCATCATTTAGGCTGAATCAGCAGACCCGCAGTGCGTGCTCCTGCCAAAATGGTAATGCCGTTCAGCCCGTGTTCAGCCCGTGTTCAGCCCGCGTTCAGCCCGCGTTCAGCCCGCGTTCAGCCCGCGTTCAGCCCGCGTTCAGCCCGCGTTCAGCCCGCGTTCAGCCCGTGTTCAGCCCGCGTTCAGCGGAGTGTCGGTGAAAACGGCGTGAGGAGCGGCGTGGTTTCCACAGCTGCTCTCCTGGAACACGAGCAGGCAAACAGCTCATGGGGTGGGGCTGGTGTGGGGGGGTGAGGGACCGGCAGAAATAACCCCTCTGAGACGGGGCCGCTGCATTGCTCAGATGCATCTGTGGTGGAATCCATCACCAGCCCAGCGTGTCTGGGTCTGGGCTGTGGGTTGCTGGGGGCGGGGGGCGGGGCTGTGGGTACCGCTCTGGTCCTGTGGGGGGGGTGGGGGCAGTGAGGGGGCAGTTCTCTTTCCTTTCTGATCCAGTTTTGTGTCTGGCGTAGGGCCCTGCCGCTGAGGTTGGCTTTGTTCTGTCTCGAGCTGAAAGAGACAGTCAGGAATGCTGTCAGCTGTCAGGAGTGTCTTGAGGTGCTGCTTCAGGGCGGCAGAACTTAGCAGTGCCAGGGTGACCTTCTCCCGCTTGGCCACCGGGGGTGCTGTTGCCTCGCAAGCTGGATGGCCTAACCAGAATCCTGAAAGCAGTGGATCACCAGTCCTCATTGTGTCGTCCAGCTGAATTTACCTGTGAGTTACAGTCCGGGTGACTCGCTCTGTTTGAGGCAGTCCCTGGGTAACAGGCCTCCCTCCGTCCTGGTCTCTCTGTTTGCTGATAACGCAGAGTGCAGAGTGCCCATGCCGCTGCTCAACCACTCCTCCACGAACATGGCCACCACAGCCCTCTGCCTCTACTGCTGCAGTCCCCTGTGCGGTCCACAGGGGGCGCTGTGAAACAGGCTTTTCCCAGGGGTGGCGACTGTGTTCTGCCTGAGTGCCCTAAGCCTCAGAGCTTTTTCTTTTTCATCCTCCCGCTTTAGACCTTTAGTCCCCTTTCAGAGTGCCAGTCACCCCCATCAGGTCCGGATCTGAGAGAGGGGGCGGGAGGGGGGGCAGGGGGAGACGGGGGGTGAGCTGGGGGCCGGTGCCGTCCCAGCAGCCGGAGCTCTCCGAGTCAGCCGGGGGCCAGTGGGTCACGTTCGCCCGGGTGCGTTCGTGCGCTCGCTGTGTAGGCGCTGCGGCGAGGCCGGGCCCGTGTGTCACACGCCTCACGCGCCGGAGATCGCCGCGGAAACGCAGCGGCCGGGCGCGGCGCGGCGGGTCCCGGGGGGCAGAAAGAGCGCGATCGGGCTCGGCCGCCCCTGGAAGGAGTTTTGGGGTCAGAAATAAAGATGGCAAGCGTGTAATTCCAGTGAGCATCGATAAAGCCGCCAGCGTCGCGAGCTGAAAGAGATTCTTCACAGCTCCGTTTGTTTTGTATCGCTGTGTCAAACGTTCCTTTTTCATAATACTGAACTTCTTGTTTACGGTTCTTTCCAAGGGAAGCTCAAAGGCCCCGCCCCCCACCCCCACAACCCGCCGCCCTGCTTCACTGGACCAGGACGCTGCCCATGGGAATGGGTCTCCCCCGCGGGTTATGGGGGTGAAGCCTCCCGCCACCCCCTTGCACCCCACTCCTCCTCTGTCACATTCGGGGCTGGTCAGAATTAATGAGCTTTTGATGACAGGGACTTTTTTCGGATGGGGGGGAGGCACAAAGCCGGTGGCAGACCTAGAGACATGACTCTTCAGCGGGGGCTGCCCCGAGCCCCCCGATCCCCACCCCCCCCCGCTCCCCCCCAGCCCCCCCCCCTCCCGCACTCCCCTTGTCCCAGCTGTCATCTGTCTGCCAATCTGCCTGTCCATGGCGAATTCTGGCTTCTCTTTATCCACATCTCTTTCCCACAGGGTTTGCCAGGGCAGGCCCGGTGCCTGGGTTCCAGGGAGACACTCTGCTGCTGGCCTTCATCGACTTGAGACAAGTAGGTCTTTGTTTTTCTTTCTTTCTTTCTTCCTTTCTTTCTTTCTCCTTTCCTTTCCCCCCTTTCTTGTGTTTTCTCCTGTTTACCCCTCACAACAGCCCCCCCCCCCCAACCCCCCAAAACTTCTACCCCAACACCACTTTTATTCAGCTGTTTCTTTTCTTGTGAAAGTTAGTGTGTGACAGAGTGTGTGTGTGTGTGTGTGTGTGTGTGTGTGTGTGTGTGTGTGTGTGCATACGTTTATGTTCTTTGGGGCGGCCCCTCAGAGGTCACTTCCCTGGAAAGCTGGGTCTGGCTTGCAAAGGGTTAAAGGTGAGATTTGGGGACACCCTGCTACCCCTCAGTGGTGACTGTTAGACTCCACACCCAACCACCACCCCCAGGTCTCTGACGCGGTTCAGAAGCAGCCCTCTTTGACCCCCTCCAGCTGATGACTGGACCCCCAAAACCCTGCAGCCGGGGCGCGTCCCACCCTGAGTCCCCCGTCCCCGTCCACGGCCGCCGTGGGGATGCCGGGGTGGAGACTGAGGGGAGGCGTATCGCTCGTCCCCCTTACCTCAGCGTGGCTCCGCTTTGTGGGGGCCTCCCGGCGGGAGCCTCGTCCTCTCCCGCTCTCCCCAGAAAAGCCCCCTGGCCGAGAAGGGGATGGGAAAGAATGATGTCGGCTTTGAGGGCCCCCCCCCCGACCCCCCCCCCCCCCCCCCCCCTCCCAAAAGAAGAAGCGGCCAACCTGCGCCGGTGTCAGCCGCTCCGAGCGCAAGAGCGATGGGCCGGGAAGCAGGATGAATGAGGCGACAGGCAGTGACGGATGCCTCTTTCTTCCTCTAAAACAATTCGTTTTTGTCTGCGCTGCCACGATGATGCAGTGCCACTTGTTTTCCTCCGCGGTTTACTCCTCACTTCACTGAGGGCTTGTGTTTTTTCTATTTTTTTTTTTTTTTTTTTTTTTGAGCTTTGTTGTTTTTTTTTTTTTGCAGGGACCGAGGAGGAGGAGGAGGAGGAGGTTCACATAAGTTCTCTCCCTCTTTTTCATGCTCTGATCAGAAGCGGCTTGGAAGGCGCGTCTGTTTCTGTTATTATTATTATAATTTCAAAAGGACTGGGGGGGGGTGGCCCGTACCCCTGTCCCCCCGGCATTCTCTATGTGGCCCGGCTCTTTCATGTGGTTGTTCTGGTGATCCGGGAGTCAGAACCGTGGAGGTGACCCGAATGTCCCCCCACGCCGCCGCCGCTGAATGGGCCCGATAAATCACCCTGAAGGGGGCTTGTGTGGACCCGCGGTGGCGTGGGACGGGCGTTTTTGACGGGGCGAGAGGTCCGGAAATTTGGGGGAGGCGGGGGGTTGGCCTCGCTCTGTGCGTGTGGGAGAGCCTGGTGGACCGGCTCAGTGGGCTGGGGGGTGGAGGTGCTGACGGAGAGATGGGGGGGGGGGGGGGGGGGGGGCACCTGCACGGGTTCGAGAAGGACAAGGCAGTGGGGGAAAGAGGGGAGTTCCGAGATCTGGGAGGGGGACGAGAGAACCAGGGACAGCAAGGCAGCGGGAACGAGGCCCGCATTTAGGTTACCGCTGAACGAATGTTTTGATGCGAGTACCTCCCACTCGGACGGGCCTTCACAGGAAGTGCTCCTGACTGTAGCCAAACAGCAGTGCCCGAGACGCTGTGCTCCCTGCAGCTCTGATTGGCTGCAGTGGACGAGAGGAATTAAAGAGGGTGAAATTCACCTTGGTTGGCATGCGGACAGCCCTTTGTGTGCCCTCAGACCGGCTACGCGTAATAATGGCTAAAATTACATTACATTCGTTTAGCAGATGGTCTTACCCAGAGCGACTTCCAGCACAACAGAACTTGTGTAGTGTATCCATTCAAGCTGAATGAGCAACAGTGTCAGACCAGGCTAATGTTACTGCAGGGAGTGTGAGCACAACACTATTCAAGCACTACCACAGGTTAACTTGTGTTAATATGAAACTAGGCAGCCTACAAATTAAGGGAAGCTGAGTACATACACTACCATATACCACAGTCACTAGATCACAGTATCCATAACCCATGATACATTTATTGTTTGTAGTGCCTGTTGTGGATGGCCAGCAGCCCGGGTCTGTGATATACAGGGTTCCAATCGCCAGCTGACTACTTATTCAAATGAATCTTCCTGTGATTTCTGCAAAAACACATTAGGATGTGTTTGAACGCACATGCCTTTCTTGGGAATCAGATGTATTATTATCAACAGCTTGTCCTGCCTGAAAGCGTCGTCGTTGTCTCTGTAACTGCTGTCTGATTCGACTCGCCATTATTACATTTCATTAGTGTCGTGTAGCAGACACTCTCATCCAGAGCGACTTACATAGATCACAGTTTTATCCATCTATAAGGCTGGATATTTACTGAGGCAGTTCTGGGTTAAGTACCATGCCCAAGGGGACAGCGGCAGCGCCCCAGTGGAGAATCGAACCGGCAACTTTTTTATGAGCTCTGCTCCTCATCGCTATGCTACACTAGCATATACTGTTCATAAAGTATATGCTAGCCATACAAAGTAATCCCACTAACTGGGATGCCTTTAACCCAGACCCAGGTTGAGGCCTGGTGTCCTTGGCATCCCCCCCGCCCTTCTGGGGCCGGTGTGGAATAGCCTGGGCCCTTCCTCCCCCTCCCAGGGCCGGTGTGGGATAGCCTGGGCCCTTCCTCCCCCTCCTGGGGCCGGTGTGGGATAGCCTGGGCCCTTTCTCCCCCTCCCGGAGCCGGTGTGGGATAGCCTGGGCCCTTTCTCCCCCTCCCGGGGCCGGTGTGGGATAGCCTGGGCCCTTTCTTCCCCTCCTGGGGCCGGTGTGGGATAGCCTGGGCCCTTCCTCCCCCTCCTGGGGCCGGTGTGGGATAGCCTGGGCCCTTTCTCCCCCTCCCGGAGCCGGTGTGGGATAGCCTGGGCCCTTCCTCCCCCTCCCGGGGCTGGTGTGGGATAGCCTGGGCCCTTCCTCCCCCTCCCGGGGCTGGTGTGGGACAGTGCGGCGGGCCGGCCTGGCAGCCCGTGCTCAGAGTGCTCTGCTATATTTAGCGCGGGTGCCTGCGGCGGGGGAACCTTTGGCTGCCCCTGCGCGCGGGAGGACGTGGGGTCGTGGCGCGCTTGCCTGCCACTGACGGGCCACACGCTCGGGAGGGCGGGGGGAACCGGGAGGGGGACCGCTGCGTTCACGCTCAACTCTGCCCTCCTCTCCCATCCAGCCCACAGTCCTCCCGGGGATTGTGGACGGGGGGCGGGTGTTGAAACGGGCCTCTGGGATTGGTTAGAAGTGGTTGGGATGGTGGTGGTGTGGGGGGGGGGGTGCAGGGGGCCCTGGGGTTTAGGGTGTTGGGGTTGTGTGAGAACGCGGGGCTGTAAGAGGCCCAGGTTTGGTTTGGTTGGGGGGGGTGGTCGGGGTGTCTGCCGAAAGGGGTGACGGGATCCTTTTAAGAGGAGGTCCCGTGTGGGGGTACGGGGCGGTCCTGAAAGGGACAGTGACCTGAAGCGCCTCCGCAGGTCTTGGGCTGTGTGGATGGGGGGGTGAATCGGCGTTTCGTGTCCCTGTGGGCCAGAGAGCCAGGGCAGCCCCGACCCTGCGCACCCCTTGCGGCCAGTGTGGGGGGCTTTGGGGGGGGGTTTGGCTCCGCCTCTCTGGAGTGTTGGAGCCCGAGAGGCAGCTGTGAATTCCTGTGGCCTGTCCGCAGGCACTATCCCAGAATTCCTGGGAAGCCTTCGGAATGGTCCAGTGGAAAATGCTGTCTTGCTTTGTGTGTGTGTGTGTGTGTTCTTCCTCTCCTGTGCTGTGTCCCGCGGTGAGGGGTCTAACAGCACTGACACCTCTTCACTCCCGCCTCTATCTGCACACGCCCTGTGGGCCTGCTGCCTGTCACCTTTGACCCCTCTTGACCCTTGGGGGTCACCCTTAATTTAAAGCGAGTGTGCCGGTAGGCAGGGATGATCTCCCCGGCTGGCAGGGCTACTCTAACTGATGTCATCAAATAGCTCACCCAGAAACAACCCTTTCTCTGTGTCCTTGTATCTCCCAGTCTCTCTCTCTCTCTCTCTCTCTCCCTCCCCCCCCCTCTCTCCATCTCTCCATCTCTCCCTCTCCCTCTCTCCCTCTCTCTATCTCTCTCTGTCTCTGCAGTACATTTAGTCATTTAGCAGACCCTCTAATCCAGATCTTTCTCTGTCCCTTCAGTCTCTCCTCCTGTCCTCTTGTTTCTCTCTCTCTCTCTATTTGCCCTGTTTCCTGTCTCATGTCTTCATCTGTGTCTCTATTTTTATGTCGTTTCTGCCTCTGTCTCTCTGCATTGCTCTGTCCCTCCTGTCTCTCTCTCTCTCTCTCTCTCTCTCTCTCTGTCTCTCTCCATTGCTCTGTCCCTCCTGTCTCTCTCTCTCTCTCTCTCTCTCTTTCTCATTTTGTTACATTGTTGCAGTATGTTCAGTAGCTCATTTTGTTACATTGTTGCAGTATGTTCAGTAGCTCATTTTGTTACATTGTTGTGAGATGGTATGTTCAGTAGCTCATTTTGTTTCATTGCTGTGTTGTGGTGGTGTTTAATATCTGTTTGTTATATTGTTGGAGTGTGGTGTTCAGCTCCCCTGTGTTACATTGGGATTCAGCATGTTCAGTAGCTGAGTGTGTTACATTTCTGTGAAGTACGGTGTTTAGCAGCTCAGGCTGTGAGGATGTGGTAGGGGCGGGGCTTAACGCAGTGGGTGGGGGGCGGGGGGGGATGGGGGGGTTAAAGAGCACACTGAAAGAATGTTGGCGTCCTAGCGTGGGGGAAGACAGATTTGAATTGGTCCCCTGGAAGGGGTCTGCCATGGGTCAGGGACTGTTTTCCTCTCTCTCCCAGCATAGTCACGGAGCGTTTCTGAAATGTCATGGGCTGTGGAGAGTATGTCCCGCCAGCAGAGAGCCCCGGAATAAAGAGTGGAGCGCTAACATTAACGCGCCGTTCCAACGCGCTGCCTGGGACAGACACCAGTCATTTTGCGGTTACGTAAACTCCCTCTCCGGTGCACGGAGGGGTGAAGGCCTGCATGCCGAAACCTTATATTGGGGTGGTTACTACAGAAACTCAACTCAAGCAGAACCTGTTTGACAGCTTGCGCTTATCAAAGAGCAAAGGCAGCCCAACCTCCGTGGCTCAGTGCAGAGTGCCTGGAGTCTGAGTTCACGACGCTGTCGGAAGACATTCGCAGTTGCTCACGGTTACAGCGGTGACCGCCATGTCCGCTGCATCCCCCTCTGGCGTTGGGGTTCACCCCGTTGCCCCCGTGGCGGACTGACCCGAGCCTGCCTGTATGGGGGAGAGGTGGTGGAAGTTTTGGTGTATGATGTCTCCTGCTATGGGGCGGATTGGATTGTGCTGTTTCCTGGGAGTTTCCCCACAGTGTGGCGTAGGTGGCAGCTGGCTGGCCTTGAACCTCACTGCATGTATGTTCCAAACTGAGGTTTATTTATACATCGTGTTAATATTTATTCAAATAATATTTGTTTGTTATTTGTTTATGAATAGTGGTGCCCCAAAAGCGCTGAACGGAAAAGGTATATGAGATCTGAGGAAGGGACACACATACACGCACATGCACGCACGTGCACACACACACACACACACACACACACACACACACATGAACTCTTCGTTGAACTTTACACCTGTTACAATTACTTGGATGAAACAAGAAGCGACTTGTTGGGACAGGAATCGTGGGCTGGGTTTTGTCACTATTGTTCAGACAGCATTGAAGCATTTCACAGAAATTAGTGTCTCTGTGGAGTCACATTCGGACCTGCAGCCAAAACCAACACTGCTGGATATTCCAATAAATTTCCCAGGAGCGTGCATTTCCCAGTAGAGTACAGGCACACTAGTCTCGAAACTGCGTGGCCGTCCATAACTGTCAGCCCCCGTGATTGAGTGTGACGGTCAGGGCTTACGGAGCGTTGCATCAGAGTGTCTCTGAAACGGGCCTCTCCGTCTGTGCCAGAGCCTCACGGCCCGTCGCCAGACCTGTTGCGGTAAGTGGTCAGGATGTCACAGCAGGTGTCTGTCCGTGCCGGAGGAGGGGACGACCTCGGTCTCACCCCGGGAGAAGGCCGACGTGTGACAGCGCCTTTGGCTCACCCGGCCGCATTCCTGAGCGATGGAGTCAGGGCCGGCCGAGCGGAGAGAGGGGTTAGCCGCCGCCGCTGCACAGTGACGCGGGGGTTCATCCTCTGGGCACGTGCGCACCGGTGGCAGTCGCAACCTTCGACCTTTGTGGGGGGGCGGGGGGGATGGTTGAGGGGAGAAGGGGAGAGGTTAAATTGGAGGAGGAAGCTGTCAGTCTTCCAGTGACTGGGCCGCACCGCTCTCTGTCTTCCCGGGGACATGCACGCTGGCAGACACTGTCCTGGCCTCTGACTCTCTGGCTCAGGCCTCCAGTCGTATGCGCAGATACGAATTAAGCGGTGCAGGCAGGTGCTGCTGAGACCAGGTGGGCTCACGGGCGCGCTCACGGGCGCGCTCACGGGCGCGCTCACGGGCGCGCGCACACACTGCACTGAGTGACTCCGGTTTGACAGGTGCGGGCGGCTCTCTCTCCCGCTCGCTTGCTCTCTGGGCTGAGCTGGCGGCTGGAACGGCATCAGCTGCGTGGCGGGACCTGCGGGGCTGCTGAGCTGTGAGGTCTGCAGCACGGCTCCCTGCGTCAGCCGTGTTTCGGGCCCCGGGGGCGGGGGACGAGAGCCGGGGAGACATGGAAACGCTCCCGCCGGCATCCTTTGTGTAGCCACCAACATTTGGCTCACATCACACACCCCCCCACCACCCCACCCCACTCCCCGAAGCAAACAGCGTGACAATGACAATAAGGAATTCTTCCCAATAGGTCGCTCTCTGCCAAATTCCTCAGCGCCTGGAAACGCTTCTATCTCGGTATGCAGAGCCGCGTCCGAGTGGCCAGCTCAGGGAACAGAGGGAGGGGTGACACGTATGGTGATGCGAGGCAGCGTTTCGTGTCAGGGTGTGTGTGTGTGTGTGTGTGTGTGTGTGTCTTCCGGTCAGGCACGTCCTTTTGGGCCGGTGGCTGACAGGCGCCTGAAGCCCAGCGGGTCTCTGTGGGTCCGGCTCGTGGGGTGTGAGCGTACAGTTTGGGGCTGTTGGTGTTGGCAGCGTTCTCTGATCTCTGAGGGCGAGGAGTCACGCCATACCGGGCACCCCACGGTGCTTTTAATAACCACATTAACACCTCGCCCCCTACATACACAATTACACACACATATACCCACACACACATACATACCCACACAGACACACAGTCACGCACATGCACACGGACAAACACACACAGACCCCTACGCACCCCGCTGGTCTCCTGGCGGTGAGCGGATCCAGCCAATCGGAGCAGCACCGGCTCCGGTGGGACCAGCGACAGGAATGTTCTCTGTCCACGCAGGGAGCCGATTGGCTCTCAGATCTGTGTGGCTGGAGAGGTCAGCAGTGCACAGATGAAATAATGAAAACAACAACAACAAAAAGAAAAATTGGAGGAATGCGTTTGGTCCTGTGCCTCCCCTCACTGATCTCCACTCTGCCCAGAGAAGCAGCCTCTTCCTCTTTCTCCAGGAGACAGGACACGGGATAGGGGTAGAGGCCTATCTCCTGGAGAAAGAAAGCTCTTATCCAGAGTGACTTACGGTTTTTACATGTTATCCATTTATACAGCTGGATGTTTACTGAGGCAATAGTGGGTTAAGTACCATTCCCAAGGGTACAGCAACAGTGCCCTTGTAGGGGATTGAACCAACGGCCTTTTGGTTGCAAGCCCTGCTCCTTAGCACTGTGCTACACTGCCACCCCGCCCACCCTGCATGAATGGAGGGGGTTGTGGAGGGTACCTGACACTTCCTTATGCCCACTTCCCAGAAACCTGTGTTTTCCACACGAAGCATCCTGCCACTGTAAACACGCTCGGTTCCTGGAAACGTACCGGATGATGGCTCTGAGTCACAGGCCGTGAGAAGTGTACCTTGGCGCTCGCGGTGTCACCTGGCGTTAGCAGGGAGGGGTGACCCTGAGCAGGCTCTCAGGGGGGGCAAAGGCACCTGTTTTGGGAAATCGCGTTAGCCCTAGCTTTCCGATAGCTCCGCCCAGGTGAGGGGGCGGGGTTTCCTGAGTGGGCGGTCACTGGGACAGAGACCGCGCCCCGCGGCTCCCCCCTCCGCCCGACCCAGGTGCACGCTGGCGGGGGTGTCGCTGGGAGGCCCTTCTGAGCGCTGACCCCGCGGCGGCTCGCTCCCAGCTGTGCCCTTCGGAGCTTGGGGGCGGGGGGAGGGAGAGACAGGGGAACATGGCATTTCCCAAACAGCGCAGCCAAACACATGCGCACTCCCCTCTTTTATTGTCTCCCTTCAAAGCCAGTAAGAAATTCCAGCTGGGTATCGGGGCTCCTCTCAAAGCCGCGGTAATCCGTCCCAGAGCTGACCGCGGGCAGTGACGTCAGCCCGGGTTCGGCCCGCTGCCCGCCGGGCCTGTCCTCGGACGCTCTGCCCGACATGGTTCCCATTACCGCCCGATATTTACTTCATTTATTTATCCTTTGTTTGTTTGCTCGTTTTAAACCCCCCCCCTTCCCAATGCATGCAGGCACACACACACACACACACACACACACACACACACACCCCCCACCCCCCCCCCCCCCCCCCTGTTAGCGGTTTCCCTCTCTCAGCCTGGAGAATGTTGTGCATTATTGTGTTTTTTTTCCTGTAACGAGCTGTTTTTCTCACGCCATTGGACAATGGACTGTGGGTCTCTCTCTCTCTCACAAAGCCATCTCATTAGAATAGGAGATATGGCACAGTTGGAACACTGCTGCAGACAGCTGGTCCTCCGTCTCGTCATTGGTCAGCATAGACCATATGGGACAGCTGGATTGGTCGATTTTAGCTGATCATAAATGCCCCATGAGGTACAGGAACTATGCTGTCATACCTTACTGCAAATGTCATATTTCCACCAAGCAGCACTGCTATGCAGGGCCCCAGATAATGCCTTTTAAAGACCAAATATTTCATCTGGGATAAATATTGACAGTGGGATGAAATGCTGACATCCCCAGAAGAGTGTGGCCAGGCTGGGGAGGAGGAAGACAGGGGTGGTGAGGATGAAGGATCGGCGGAGATGACTCTCCTCATGCTTGCTCCCTGCATTAAGGCTGCTCATAACGACCTGTCATTGGGTGTCAGCTGTGGAAAACATGCTGGATCTGGGAGCGTTATATAGCAGCGGGAGAGATCTGCTGGATCTAGGAGAGGGAGACTACAGTGAGAAAGAGATCTGCTGGATCTTGGAGAGAGACACTACAGGGAGAAGGAGATTTTCTCAGTCTAGGAGAGCGAGAGAGAGACTGGTGTGAGCGAGATCAGCTGGGTCCTGGTAGTGCTGAGAGGTTGTGAGACAGAAGGGCCCCTATAGTTCCATCGGCAGAGGCACTTCCTCTTTTGTGTGAAGAGTTTCTTTGGTCGTCTGCAGTTGTCTCCTCTCTCTCCCCCTTCAGGGTAATCCAGGCAATCCTCACAGCCAAGCAGACCTGGCTCACAGCTGGGGGGTCAGGAGGCAGAGTGCTGCCGGGGGGGGGGGGGTGGGGGGTGGGAGAGGGGGTGCAGCACAGAGGCGGCACTCTGCCGAATCTGGGCGGGCGGCCCGCTGTGGGAGTGTGTGAACTCTGGAAAAGTACATCTGCTGCGGATCTGCCAGTCAGGGCAGTGCGTCCGGCATGTTCCCCCGGAAACCCCCACTCGCTTGGGCCGGGGACGGGCAGAGACGGGGTGCAGGGAGAGGCCTGGGAGGACGGGGAGAACGAGTGGCCCCAGAAACGTGCACGCACGCATGCGCGCACACACACAGACACACACACACAGACACACACACACACACACACACACACACACACACACACACACACACACACACACACAGCTACTCTGTTGCCAGTCCCAGTCAACCCATACCCACGTTCATCAATATGACCCCATTTCTCCTGTGTGATTCAGTACTTCCTGCCCCTGTATCCACTTCCTCCATGTGGAGGAGAGCGTGCCGTCTGTCTCATGAAGAAGTTGGCCTCCTCCCTGCCCAGTGTCTCCGGCACTCAGCGTCTCCGGTCCTGTTAGTCCGATTTGACTTGAGTTGCGGGAGCCGCGGGTCTGGGAGCTGGGAAGCAGGCCTCGCTGGTGCTGTGGGCCAGATGAACCCGTCGAAGCCGCAGACCCCCGGGAGCGGAGGCATGGTTTGCATCAGGCTCTCCAGGTCCCACAGCTGGCCGGCCCGTCAGCGCAGATCTCCTTATCAGCTGGTCGGCTCCAGGCAAAAATCAGGCGAAGGAAAACAAAAACAAAAAAAATACCTAACCAACAAAGAACAATAGCTGCTCTCTCTGGGTCTCTCTCTCTCTCTCTCTCTCTCTCTCTCTCTCTCTCTTGCTCTCGCTCTCTCTCTGACCCCAGCCAGCCCACTTCAACAGGGACCGCTTCACCATAGGGAGAAAGGCCGAGGGTCCATCTAGGTCATGTTCAGGTGTGGTGTTTTCCAGCAGGCAGTTTGGAAAAGTGAAAGAATACGTGCAGTCGTCAGTCATGGTCGTAAATGTGACACAATGACTCATTTGTTTGTTGCTGGTGTTTTCTCACGTATTTCCATTAGTTTATCTTAATTGCCTTCAGCGATAAGTCAGGGAGTAATTTTCAGTTTTTCCCCATCCAGTGACATTTTTGTTCCGCCTGGAAATGGTTTACTGTAAAGAGCTGTATGAGGGTTTGAGCAGAAAAGGGATATATCATATAACACTGGACTGACTGATGTTCCTGACATTCACAGCGGCCTTGGTGGTGGAGCATTTGTGAGCAAGCTGCTAGTTAAGGAAGCGATGCTAGTTGAGAGATTGGGGAGGGGATGGAGGAGCTCTGTAGAGGCTCCTCTCTCAGGCTCTGTTGCTCATTCAAATTGGAATGGATACACTTCTGTTCTTTTGTGCTGGAAGTCGCTCTGGATAAGAGCATCTGCTAAATGAATATAATGTAATGTAGTGTATTCAGTTTCTCTTTCTACATTTACATTTGTATTTATTCATTTGGCAGACACTTTTATATTTGTAAGTGACTTACAAGTGAGGCAGGGTACAACACAAGCGAAAGCCATGCACAGAGTCACAATATTGGGAGCGCTGCATTTCAGTAGTTGGCCTGACAAGGTGCAAGCTAGCTGGTAGAACCACAAGTGCATTTACCCAAAAAGAATTTTTCAGGGAAAACGGAGATTAGGACATAAATTGCTTTAGGTGGTAGCGCTTCAGGTGGTCAGGTGCAGTGTTGATGTAGCTGTGCTGTGTGCGTACGGTGCTGTGGTGTGCGGTTGTGTGTGCTGTACGCTGCTGCAGTACTTTTCATTAGTGTTAGCGTAGCCGCTATGCTGTGTGGGCAGCAGGTGCTGGCTGTGCCTGGCCGCCGCCGCAGGCAGCCGTGACGCGCCGGCTGTGAACTGGTGCTGGCCCCAGCACACGCTGGCTGACCTTCCTGTGCTTAACAGCCAGAACTAGGCCAGGTGTAATCACTTTCTTCAGCCACTGATACTGCCTTCCGCCCGGGGGGTGGGGGTGGGGGGGGCGCGTGGCCTCCATTCGACCCCGCTTGCGTTTCCTCGGTGCTGAGGCCGATAAACCCGGCGTGCTATCTCTCTCCTTCTCTTCCTCCCTCTCTCTCCAGAGCTGGTCGGGTCATTGCATTGTGTGCGTTGGCAAGATGGAGGGTGTGGGGGTGGCATGGGGGGGGGGGGGGCGCACTGCTGACCTTCCAACAACCTTGGCTGGAGGCCAGATGGGGAGTCAGGCAGGTTCCAGAGTCACAGCCTTGGCTCTCTCTCTCTCTCTCTCTCTCTCTCTCTCCCTCTCTCTCTCTCTCTCTCTCTCTCTCTCTCTCTCTCTCTCTCTCTCTCTCTCTCCCTCCCCCGGCACACTCTCTCAGGGACGATGCTCCCCGGCCCCCTGCGCAGCATTGCGTGGGTCAAACCGCTGCTTCCCCTGCCCTCACGCGGTCTGGGTCATGCCTCTGGGTGCTGGGGGACAGTTCTGCGCTGGTTCTGGAACCCATTTCAAAGCTCTGAAGCTCTGAAGGTTCAGTTCCTGTAGGACAGTGTTCTGTTGGGTGACGATGTTGCTCATAATCTCATATTTCAACAGAAACATTTTGAAGCTGTGTTTGTGTATATCTCTGCATGTTTCCACTTCTAATCAACCCCCCCCCCCCCCCCCCCCCCCCCCCAACCCTGAATGGCAGGTATCCCTCATTCATGTGTAAGATTGATGGGGAAAAGAACAGGTCCATATTAGGGGGATTCTCTGAAGAACCCACACATCACCCCTGTTTAACCACCATGACCAAATCGGACAGCGTTCAAATGAACTTCCCAGAAACTCCTCCTGATCGACCTATAATTATTTCTGATGAAGTTCCAGTTAAACAGCAGAAATGCATCATAGAGGGAAATTTTCCCACGTTGATCTATAGAAATCCCCACAGAGAATGCCCCTATCCCCGGGGAACTGAAGCAGCTCTGTCAGCACTTGTTGAACTGGATCAGTTGTGTTTTCTGTGACACTGATTTCATTTTTTATTGCCTTTAGTTTCATTTTTTTCTTTCCGCTCGGCGTTGCAGACCCGGCCACTCTGTGTTTTTTTTTCCGACATCAATCTTTAGCTGGGGAGTGTCCACCCGTGGAAACTCCGGGGTCCGGGTGCTCCTCACCTCCTGGCCCGCTGTGGCTGTGGAGCGGTCAGAGCCGACAGGCAGCGGCCTGTGGAAATGTTTCAGTCTTCCTGACATTTCCAGTTGGTCTTATTTTCTCTGTTCATTTGCTTTCCAGATGTCCTTTTTCTGAGGGACCTAACAGTTTTTTTTTTTTTTTTCTTTTTTTTCTGTCTCACAAACTCAGTTCTCCCGTTCAGGATCAAACTGGATCCATGCGGGTGAGAGAGAAGAGGGAACAGTCTTTATCCCTCACTCCCTTTCTCCCTCTCTCTGTCTCTCTCCCTCTCTCTGTCTCTCTCTCTCTCTCTGTCTCTCTCTCTGTCTCTCTGTCTCTCTCTCTCTGTCTCTCTCTGTCTCTCTCTGTCTCTCTGTCTCTCTGTCTCTCTCTCTCTCTCTCTCTGTCTCTCTGTCTCTCTCTCTCTGTCTCTCTCTGTCTCTCTGTCTCTCTCCCTCCCTTTCCTCTTCGAGCTTCCATGGCTGTGTATGACAGTGCAGAAGTCCAGACCCCCCCCTCCCCAACTCTGTTCTTATTTTTACTTAGTTATTTGTTTGAGAAAAGCCTTCATGCAAATTGTGTTTGGGTTGCCTGGTTCACACCACTGTTTGCCTCAACTCCTCATCTCCTCAACTCCTCAAACTCTTGCACAACACCTCTTAAAATAAGCGTCTGAAGACTGAAATGAAACAGTAATCAGCGCTCATATAGACAGTCTCTCACACACACACACACACACACACACACACTCACTCCCTCGCACTCAATCACACGTACTCTCACGCACACACACTCAGACTCTTCACCTTTGGTCATGGTGATTTGAAGAGAGGAGGAGTTACCCCTGTCTGACCCCCATCCCAAAAGGCCTAGCATTGCGGACGTCCTGAGACCGGGGAATCTGTGTGTGTGTGTGTGTGTGTGTTTGGGATCCGTCCTGTTCTGGTACCTCGTGCCCTCAGTCACGGTGCAGTTCTGTCCGTCCGTCTGTCTGTCTGCTGGCGAGGGCTGTGCCGGACAGTGCGTTCTGTGTGTGGGCGGCAGATCTCCCCGTATAAATCTCCTTAAGTACTAATCCAGAAAACAAAACATGAAGAATTATTTCGGCTTTTTAATGGGCCGGCATCAGCCTCCCTTTGTTGCCGTTGGAATTGCCTGGCTGCTCGGTTTGGCTAGCCCCCCGGGGGCGCTGCGGAATGTCTGATGGAGCTGTAGTCTCACCTTGACCCCTTCGCTCTCGCTTGGTAAACTGGCCTGTTCCCCTGACCTTGACTGGGGTACTCCCCCTCTCCCCACCTTCATCCTGTTGTGTGCCATTCAGGGTACCCCCCCGCCCCCTCCCCCGGCTCTGCACCCCAGTCCAGACCCCCCGCTGCTCCCATCGCTTGTTCCGCCTGGACCCCCCGCCCCCCCCCATGTGAGATTCGGCCATCCTCGGGCTGCGTGTGCCTGCCAGCTCCCGCTCTCTGGCTGAACTCCGGGTGAACCAGGCTGAGCCTCGGCTGAACCCTGAGTGAACCGGGCCGAGAGGCGGCCGGCCCCCGGGCCTGGGCCAGCGCCTGGGAGCCCCGTGGGTGTCAGACGCTGTCGGAGATAAATAAACAGCTCTGTGAGATATGCGGACTGTAACACGACACCGGCGCAACCGCCAGCCCTGGCCAAACGATCCACCGCTCCTCCCCCGGCCCCCCCTCCCCGCTGGTCCTGCTTCAGATATGAGCTGCCATTAGGGATCTTTTACACGCAGATGTTGTAGATATGTATGTCTGTGTGCTGTGCATCACAGCTGGGCCTCTCCTCTCACACAGCTCCTTCCCAGTGTTGGGGAGGCTGTGCGGAGTTTTCATTGGAGGAATCCTTTACCTCACACCAGTGGCCCGCCCTCCTCTCCAGCCAGAGCCCAATCATATTACCCCAGTGTAGCTCTGACTGCTGCTCCACAGTGCTGCTCTGACCGCTGCTCTGTGCTGACTCCTGACTCCTGCTCTGACTCATTCTCCACACTCATACTCTGACTCCTGCTCCACACTGCTGCTCTGACTCCTGCACCAGGCCTCCGCTCTGACTCATTCTCCACACTCATACCCTGACTCCTGCTCCACACTCATGCTCCACACTGCTGCTCTGACTCCTGCTCCAGGCCTCCGCTCTGACTCATTCTCCACACTCATACCCTGACTCCTGCTCCACACTCATGCTCCACACTGCTGCTCTGACTCCTGCTCCAGGCCTCCGCTCTGGCCGCTTCCCCACACTGCTGCCCTCTGTCTCCCCCCGGCAGACAGGAAGGTGACCGTGGGGCAGGTCGTCCCCAGGCTGCGGGCAGACAGAGGTCTCAGGAAGAGGCTGTTTTCACTTTCCTTGTGGAGACGGCAAACGGAGCATAGCGAGCTGATAACAGAACAATGACCCGGCCAGCGGGGGCCCCGCGGCCACCGTCACCCCCAGCTGAACCCCGCCGTCGGCTCCGGCGCGCCACCCCGGTCACCCTCGCACGGCTCACGCCATTGGCTCGCTGCTGGGTGTTACTGCATTTTACTGCTCGTTAATGTGGACCTGAAGCCTTTCACAGGGCTGTTAGCTCCGGCATTTCTCGCCTGCTGTCCTGTGTGTGACAGTACAAACACACAAATCTCCTCCGGTTGTTTAAGGGGTGTGTCAGTTCCCAGCCGCTGGAAGGAAAGGTGTTAGCGACCTGTCTTTGCTGCGACTCCCTGCTGTTCCCATCACACCGAACGTTCCCCCTCCCACCAGACATTAACGTTATATTAATGGCCTTTATCAGGCGCTCTTATCCAGAGAGCCTTACAATTTTATCCATTTACACAGCTGGATATTTACTGAGGCAATTCTGGGTTAAGTACCTTGCCCAAGGGGACAGCAGCAGTGTCCCAGCGGTGGAATCGAACCTGCAACCCTTTGGTTACGAGCCCTGCTCTTTACCGCTGTGCCAGAGTGTCTACTGAGAGTCATTCTGAGACGCAGCAAATCTTAGAGGCAAGGGGACGCGTGTGCAAACTGTGCCGTGTTCGTGTCTGTGTGCGGGACAGAGCTCACCTGTGCGATGAGCGCATGCCTGGGGTTGG
>NC_050600.1:4015211-4085211 GCF_013368585.1 Megalops cyprinoides | reverse complement strand
TGCGGGAGACCACTGACCCGACAGCAAAACCGGACCACATCTGGGGAGCACATTTAGAGCCCGGATCCCTCACCCTGCAGAGGGCTGTGTGGGTTTACACACCTGTGTGTGTAAGTCTGTTACCACTGCCCCCGTTACACAGATCCACTGCAGATCCACCCACAGATTCTCTCTGCAAACCGCTGCATTCTCTAGCAAGCCGTAAGAACACATGAAGTTACGTAAAGAGAACGGGTCATTCAGCCCAGCTAAACTCCTCATTCTGTCTGTAGTTCAGAGTGTACTGTGTCAGGCCTGGCCTTGTACACTCTAAGGGTTTCTGCTAGCGCTAGGAATCGTGGTAAGCTGTTCCATGTGTCTGTGACTCTCGCTGGCTGAAAGCATACTCCCAGGTGTCAGCGTGAAACTGACCTTGAACTGAGGAAGTTTGCCTGTGGTGCATGTCCTTTGGCCCGGCTCTGTGGAGGGGAAATGTGAGTGGTGTGCCTAATCCAGGCTTCTTGTTATCCAATTGGGCTTTTGTGGCTGGAGTTCAGCTCAGAGTCAGAAGCCTCCGAGCATAACGCCAGTATTGCTTCCTTTATGGAAGGGTCCTTTTTAAAAAAGCTGTTTCGAAGTGGTCAGTGTGGCCACTCTGCCATATCCCCTGCCACTGAAGACACCTGGTAGCCTCACCCGCCCCTCCCCTCCCCTGCCCCTTCTCCCAGCCACGCCCATTGGTCCTTCCTCCCGCCCCCACCCTTCCCTGCCGGCCCCGCCCGCCTCTCCTCCCAGCCCGGCACGCTGGCTGTCTGCTTTTGTTTTGCTTTGTTTTGATTTTTGTGTAGCCGAGCAGAGATTTTTTCCTGCGGTTATTATCATTGTTATCACCATCTCTGCAGTAGCTCGCATTCGAGCCGGGGCCAGTGGCAGCGGGCCAGGGAATGCGGGGAGCAGAGCAGGCTCTCAGAGGCCATCCAGGGGTGAGCACTGGGAAAGAGCTCCGCGCTCATCCCACACGGTACCGCCGAGACGGGCCGCGCCTCGCGCCCCCTCTCTGAGGGACCGGGAGAGGGTCTTTCTGTAGCAGTCTGCCGAAACCTGTGGCAGGAAGAGCTGCGTTATGTGGGGTCTCCAGGCTCGAGTGATGTGCAGCTCACGCTGCTGTTCCCACGCACACTACACCCCACACCCGACACCCCACACGGCTCCTGTGTCACCCTGCACCCCACGCTGCCGCCCTCACACCCCACCCCGCCCCTGTCCCCCCGGCTGGTGGCGGCTCAGCTAGGCGCTGATGAGCACTTGCGTGTGGAACTGCACTGCGAGCCCGTCGCTCGGCATGATAAAATGCAGCAATCTGTTTACTCCCCGGCCCCCTCCCCGTCCTAATGGCAGTGACTATTCCCTGAACTTTCTAAACAAATAAATTCAACGGTTGGAATAATCATTAGGAGCCCTTATCCAAACAGCAGGCAGAAAAAAAAAGGGCTTCACGGTGCGATGTTTTTTCTCTCTCTCTCTTTTTCTTCTGCGGGGTTTTGGAAGAATGAGAGGAAGTTATAACGCGCCGCTGTTTGTGCAGCGAGTGCGGGCGATATGGCAGGGGTCACGGCGAGGTGAGGTAGGCAGAGCGAGACGCAGTGGAAGTTCAGCGGGAGGTGAAGGCGGGGGGGATCGGGGGCGCGTGTGACCGCACAGCGCTGCGCGGAAGCGACCCGCTGTTTGCGTGCGATTGGCCGTGCCTCCGCGGGCCCCCTCGGATCACCTCTCCCCTCCGGGAGGCATGCAGCGGGACCGTGCCGGGACACTGGGGGACAGGAGAGAGGGCTCCGCATGCAAATACTCCTTATCCACGATCCGGGCGCTTATCAGACACCTGTACCGGGCTTGGGGGGGCGAGGGGGGGGGTCGCCATGGAGATGATGATGTGAGGTGAGCGGCTCAGCCTTTGAGGTTTCTTCCTCTAAACCCTGAGCTGTCAATCACTGAGGGAGAGCTTCCTGTGTGAGCCTGTGTGTGTGTTTCTGCCTGTGTCCATTGCTTTGTTGAATGTTTGTATGTGTGTGTGTGTCTGCTTGTGTTAGTGTGCTTTTGTGCTTGTATGCTTGTGTGCACTTTAGAGCATAGGAGTGAGAGTGTGTGTGTGTGTGTGTGTCTGTGTGTGTTTTCCTGCGTCCCACGCTTCGCTGAGTGTGTGTATGTTTTCCTGTGTCCCACGCTTCGCTGAGTGTATGTGGGTGAGCAGCGTTCTGCTGTTGATAGGGGCAGTGTGTTTGTGGAGACGGGGCCTGGCGGGTCAGAGCGGGGTCACTGCCCGTGCCCTCTGGCTGCGTCTGTCGGGCCGGTTCTGACCTGCCTCTCTGCAGGGTGGCTCTGAAAGGCGTCTGTGGTTGGGTGCGCTGAGGCCGCCACAGTGGGAGCAGCATCTTCACATGAAGAGCAGGAGGGTCCTGCAGATTTAATCTTCCCCTGCTGACGGATGCCTTCTGATTACAGCTTCTGTTTGTGTTTGTGTGTATGTGCTGTTGTCATTCTCCTCGCACGTATCCACTCAGTCCCGTCCTCCTCAACCCTCGATCTCTCTGTTTCTCCCTCACTGCCTCAGACCTCCTCCCTCATTTCAGCCCCACGCCCCCTCTCTAACGCTCTCTCTCCCTCTCTCTCCCTCTAGCTCCTCGATCTCTTCACCCAGTGGGACTGGTCCACGTACCTGGCTGATTACGGACGTCCCACCTGCAAGTACCTGAGGGTGAACCCCCACACAGCCCTGGCCCTGCTGGAGAAGTGAGTCCAGCCGTCGGCCGTCACGTCGCCCCCTGCTGGCGGTCCGGCGTCTCGTCTCGAGGCGGTTTCACGCTGTAGGCCTAAATGAGAGTCAGACGGGTGAACTCACGGACTGACTGGCGGGACAGACAGACGGACACACAGTGTGAAGGGTATAACTGCAGTCTGAAGGACTAACAGATGGTTGGATGGTTCTTCTGACAGGTTAGGGAGGGTAACACAACAGAGTGGACGAGTGACTGGCTGAATGTGAGAGAGCTGACTGATCACAGATGAGCATTTCCTGGTGTGAAAGATCGCACACACACACACACATACACACTCTCTGAATGGTCACATCTCTGCTGTTTTCTCTCTCCCTGTCCTGTTGTTTCTGGCCTCTGAAGGATTTCTCGAGCGTGAGTACCTCCGTTCGCCTGGTCTGTGGCTTTTTACCTCTCCCTTTCCACCATGCCTGTGACCTGCTGCCCCTGTGTGTGTATGTGCTCGTGTTTGTGCACGTATGCACGTATGGATGCGTGTGTGTGTGTGTGTGTGAGAGTGTCTGTGTGTGTGTGTGTGTGTGTGTGTGTCTGTGTGCGTGCGTGTCTGTGTGTGTGTGTGTCTGTGTGCGTGCGTGTCTGTGTGCGTGCGTGTGTGCGTGCGTGTGTGCGTGCGTGCGTGTGTGTGTCTGTGTGTGCGTGTGTGTGAGAGTGTCTGTGTGTGTGTCTGTGTGTGTGTTTGTCTGTGTGTATGAGAGTGTCTGTGTGTGTGTGTGTATGAGAGTGTCTGTGTGTGTGTGTATGAGAGTGTGTGTGTGTGTGTGTGTGTGTGTGTGTCTGTGTGTCTGTGTGTCTGTGTGTGTGCGTGTGTGCGTGCGTGCGTGCGTGCGTGTGTGCGTGCGTGTGTGTGTGTCTGTGTGTGTGTGTGTGTGTGTGTCTGTGTGTGTGTGTGTGTGTGTGTGTGTGTGTGTGTGTGTGTGTGTGTGTACACCCTCTGGCTGTCCTCCGCTCCTCTTGTTGCTCCAGCACTGGTGAATAGGGCAGCGTGCAAGCGGTCTTTTCAGGAGATTAAAGATTAATTTTCCTCAAAAGAAAGAGACAGCGTGTTTTCCCCACTTCAGCTCTGCTCAACCCGGCGTGCCCCCAAGCCCTGGCACTGCGGGGGTGATCCGTATTACTGCTGTCGGGGCTTCAGGCACATTCCACCGCCCTCACCAGCGCGCTCGGGAGAGGATGTGGAGGTGTAGGATGGCTGGGTGCCGTGCCTTCCTCTTGTGTAGCGGGAGTGATATGGTGCCATATTGAAGCGCTGGCTCTGAGGATGTCCCAGAATTCCCCCTGTAGAGCAGGCTATCTGTGTGAGATTGGAGTGTGGCTGAGGCCTGTGTCATCCCTGCTCCTGCATGGCCACGCTCATGTTCTGGCAGCTCCTGCATGGCGATGCGCATGTTGCAGCAAGTCTTGCATGGCGATGCGCATTCTGTGGCAGTCCCTGCGCAGCCGTGCAGACGTTGCTGCCGTTCCTGCACGGCGCTGTGAGTTTTGGGCGGTTCCCGCAGGGCCGTGTGCGTGCTGCGGCGAGCGTTAAACCCGAGCGTGACGCCAGCCGTTCCCTCTGCAGGCCGCAGGTGGCTGGCACAGAGGCGGTCCGTTCAGTGCCAGTCTCCCGCTCATGCCCACCTGGCGGGGTGCCACCCCCCTGCTCACCTGCACCTGGCGGCATTCTCCGCTGGTGCACGCAGCGGGCTAATGACTTCCTGTCCTCAGCGCTGTCACGCAGAGCCACACACACACACACACGGACAGGGCCATCGCTGTGATCTGTATCACTGTCAGGTCAGAAGCTGTGTGGACAGGGCCGGGTGCAGGAGGGGGATTACTGTAACCGCGGTGATACGGTAACCATGGGGGAAAACCGTAACCACAGGGGCAGTAGGGGGCACTGGGGTAACTGCGGGTGCAGTGGGGTAACTGCGGGGGCAGTGGAAATTTAAAACTAGGAGGGTGGGGCACATGTGACATGGTAGCTGAAAGCAGAACAGGCATGTGCCTACCTGTGATTGGCTGCTCTGGCTGCAGCCTCGAGGTCAGCGTGCGCAGGTCCGGACCGGACCAGGCCGGATCCAACCGGACTGAGGCGCGTGGAGCCGGGTGGCGGGGTGAGCGGGCGGGGAGCCCGGGGCTGCCGGTGCAAGGCCGGTGGTCCGATCGGACCGGTTCTGCTCCAGCTGCCGCATCTCCGCCTGGCTGTCCCGCCCTTTTATCCCTGTGCAGTGCGCTGTGACGGAGCCCCACGGAACCCCCCCACAACAACAACCCCCCCTCTGCTCATGTGCTCCGGCCTGTCTTTCAGCACAGAAAAGGAGAGAGGGAGGGAGGAGGGAGAGAGGGAGGAGGGAGAGAGAGAGGGAGAGAGAGAGAGAGGGAGAGAGAGAAAAGGAGGGAGGGGAAGAGAGAGGAAGAGAGAAAAGGAGAGAGGGAGGGAGAAGGAGGCAGATGGAGAGAGGGAGAGTGAGGGTAAGGCAGAGAGATAGAGGGAGAGAGAGAAAAGTAGAGAGAAAGGAGAGAGAAGGGGGTGATGCATGTGGAGGATGCAGCACAGCTGCAGTCAGGCAGCAGCTGCATTCCCCTCCACCGGTGGAGTGGTCAGGAGCAGGGCTGGTAACCGAAAGCTTGCTGGTTCGATTCCCCGCTGGGGTACTGCTGTTTTTACCCTTGGGCATGGGTATTTAATCCACAGTTGTGGCAGTAAATATCCAGCGGTGTAAATGGATAAAAATAGTGACCTATGCAAATATCTGTGGAGAAGTTCGTCTGCCAAATGACAGTAATGCAATATGAAGCAGGTTGGATTGCTGATAATAGGAGGACATTTTGAATGATTTCCAGAACTGTGACATAAAGAGGGGACATTAGGTGTGGGAATATCAGATGTGCTCATGTCTGTATTAACCGCTCTCTCTCACTCTCTCTCTCTCTCGTCTCTCCACCCCTCCCTGCCTCTCTGTAGGATGAAGGACACGAGTCGGAAGAACAACGTCTTCGCGCAGTTCCGCAAGAACGAGAGGGACAAACAGAAGCTCATCGACACTGTGGTCAAGCAACTGAGGAACCTCATCGCCGCCCACCAGTCCTAAGTGCCGCGCCTCATTGGCTGACGTGTCTGGGCTGACTCTAGCCAAGCCCCGCCCCCTCCTTCTTCCCCCCCACCCCCAATAGTTCAGTTCAGTGCTTGGCCCCAGAGACACTTGCGCGAGTAGATGAAGCTGTCTGCACTGAAACACTCCTGATGCAAGAGGTACACTTCTACACCCACCCCCACCCACCCCACCCAAACAGCCCCCCCCAATGCCACCCTCCTTCCCAAATGTCCATGATGGATGTAGACTTCCTGTGTGCTTGGATCTGACCCGGAAGTGGTTTCACCCACGCTCCTCTGAAGCACACAGCAGAGCTGGACTTGTCTCCGCTGAAACCTTTCATGACAGACTGTGCAAGTGAACGTTTTTTTTTTTTTTTTTGCTTTTCTGGAGGCACTCGACCTGGCCTCAGCTCGCTGGCCACACTACTAACAGGAAGCCCAAAAGCCACATCTCCTCTCAGATGTGGTGTTGGGCTTTGAATCTTGGTGACCTCTTTTAGATACGCAGTACTTCATCAGATTGTCCTCTTCTAGTTCTGACAGCATGTTAGAAGCTGAAAGGCGATACGCCGTTAGTTTGTATAGTTGTCCTAGCTGCTGCACAGCGGATGTAACCTGAGTAACTGGAACAGAAAGGGAGATGGCTGCGGACCCGTGGCTCTGTCTTTGCAGCGTGTGTGTTTGAGAAGGTCTGCACTGCACTGTTCTTTCCCAGCCCCTGTCTGCTGGCTCAAGCCTCCGATTCTCTCACACGTGATTGGTCTGCTCTGCTCCACACATCCTCTCCCGGGAGTAAGGATGCACAGGGCCAGTGCTGCATGGCCAGCGGTGTGTTAAAACACACCTTTCCTTCATCAGGTAGCAGGGATCCCTTCGGCCACTTCAACTCTTCACCGCAGTGCAGTTGTGCAGCAGGGGCGTGGCCACTGCACTGGTTTTGGGCCGTGACCTTTGATGCATCTCCTGTGCAAAATGAGTTCTGTTTATCTGTGAGCGTCTGGCTTCACAGAAAGCATTCGCCAGCACATCCGGTAGCCTACCGGCTGCCTCTGCTCCGCAACCCTACTCCTGCTCCTTCTCTAGAACCCTGTCCCTGCTGCTGCTCTAGAACCCTGTCCCTGCTGCTGCTCTAGAACCCTGTCTCTGCTCCTGCTCTAGAACACTATCTCTGTTCCTTCTCTAGAACCCTGTCCCTGTTCTGGCTCTAGTCCCTGCTCTGGCTCTAACTGTCCCTGCCTCTAGAATGTTCCCACTTCCCAAATGCTCTGGTTTGGGTGTGATATGCACAGGTTTTGCGTGTCTGTCTTAGATGCTGCTGTTGAGGTGCCTTTGCCAAAGTCCGCAGTACACGGAGGGATTCTGTCCGTAAGAGCAGGAGATGATTGGAGGAGAGACAGGCAGGGTAGCCAATCCTTACGTCACCCTGCCCTAACCCCCACCCAGTGTGGACACCGTGACTCCCTGGACAGCTCTGAGTCTCAGTGGGTGTGGTCACTGCCTCTGTGTGGACACTCAAGGATATGTTCCTACGTCTTCCAATCTCTGAATGGCTGGGGCAGCGTCAGGCCATGTACAAAGCAACAAGCACAGCAAGAAAAGTCATTCTAAACTCTCCTTTTGTGTTATTGTCATATAAATGTGGGTGCAATACGTGTTTAATCAAGGGGGGGGTGGATTTTGTTAAGTTTTAGGGAGTTTCTTCTGGGTAAGGGGGAGTTTGCTGTGAGAAATGGGGAAACTGACATGCTTTTATCTGTAGCTTGCTCTGAAGTGAGCCATGTGGTTTCTTCAGCTCAGATCCCGCTCCGGCTTAAAGGGATTGTTGTGAAATAAAGGCACAGATTGATTACTTGACAAAAAGGGAAAAATGTCTCCACTCTCTGCCCAGGTTCCCTGGGAGACAAAAAGGAGGGTGGAGAATATGTCACCATGTTAGTGTTTGTTTTTATATATATATATGTGTGTGAGTGTGTGTGAGAGAGAGAAAGAGAGACTGTAGTTAGCTGTAGAGATTAGTTTCAGATCGTTTGCAGTTGGATGAACTCGTGGATGTGCCTTGTCGTTTCTTCCTGCCCAACGACGAGTGTTTGCCACGCTGCGTCTGGGTTTGGTTCCGCGGCCATACCTGAGGAAAGAGTCGCGGTACCGCCTGACCCGCCAAACATCGGGTGGTGTCCCATGGATCCAGCCCGCACCCAGAGCCACAAACGGGACTTTAAGTGCCACAAGAGACTGGTGTGTTTTAGACGTCTTTACTGGATCTGTCAAACAGAGACAGACACACTGTACAGTTTGTGTTACATGAAACCACTAATGACCTTTGCGTATTATAATACTAATAAAGCTAATGCAAATACCAACAAATAATCAATAAAGGAACAAATGAACAAAGAAGGAATGTGTGGCCAGTTATTGTCATTTGACTTTTGACCCCTTTTTGCTTAGTTTTTGTCTGCCTGGTTGGAGTGACTTGCTCAGGACAGCCCCAGTTCCCTCCTCTTCAGGCTGCGGTGGCATCTCTGCCCAGACCTCAGAATGGTTCTGTCACACGTGGGCTGGTTCCTGTGGAAATGGGAGTAGATTTGCCACTGTTGGAGGCTGAGAGATGACAGGCTGGTCTTGCTGGGAAGGCCGATTATCTGATGGTGTCAGTGAGTCTGACATCTGCTTGTTTGTTATGATGCACCCTTTGGTGTAGATTGAGTCCTCAAGGGGGCGCTGTTTCTGCTCAGGCCTGCTATGGAATAGAAGTGAATGGGTGGTTCCCTCTAGCTCTGTTACAGTTTGTTTTGTGATGTGTGTGTGTGTGTGTGTGTGTGTGTGTGTGTGTGTGTGTGTGTCTCTCTAACCAGGGTCAGCCTCCATTGGAAACATATTATGGTGCAGATGAAATGGTACATTAGAGTAACGTGTGTATACACAAAAAGCCCACCACACATGCAGCAGTGATGAAGTCTCTGAGGGCAGCAGATGTATGTACTAACACACACAGTCAAAGGCTGCGTAAATCAAGCCTCTCATTTATGACTTCTGCTTCTGTGGGTTGAAATGGTTGAACTGTCAACATGCTTCAGTCGCTTGAATTTGATAAGTATTTGCTGTCTGTTCTCCATGGAGTGCTGGATGGGGTGTTTTATGAAGAGGATTAACACTCTTGTCATTGTGTGGAATTGGTTCCTGTTGTGAGAGATGGCATATTCTGCAAGGCAACACAGGCAGCCGCTGGGGTGAGGAGAGCCCCTGTTCTCCCTTGCCTGGGCGGTACAGCATGGGGGGGGGGCATTCTCCCCCAGGCCCTTTCAGCTGTGCGGGTGGGGTTAAATCACTGCTTCGTTAAGACTCCTTCGTTAATGTGCCCTCGTGGAGGCCTGAACCACCCACTCAGAGTGGGTGTGGTCTTTAGAGGCAGTTGGCCCCAGCATACAGGAAGAAGCTCCTTCCCTCTTTCCCAGCATGCCTTTCTGCCTCCCCTTGTCACCCGCCTTGCGGGTATGGTGTATAGTCCTCCTTTGTGGCTGGTTGACACATGTTGTTTTGTGGAGGCAGTCCATCGGCTGGCTGTCTCTGGCTCCTAACGCCTCCTAATGATGAATAATCTGGGTCTGACGCTGGGTGAAGGGCCATTAAACTATGGTTACTTTGGCCCAAGCAGATCTTTAAGAAGGACAAGGATGACTACCCCAATACTGTGTGATTAATGGAATCCATGTGATTCCCCTAAAAAAAAAAAAAAAACCTGGTCTGTGAACAGCAAGATGGGGTTCGGGGTAAGTTTCATCTGGAGGGAGCTTCAGCTTTTTTTTTTTTTTTTATTTGTCCTTCATTTTACATGAAAAACGCATAAATTCTTGTAAGGATTAGTTTTAACTAATAGCCTAGAAAAGAAAAAAAGAGAAATTTGTGTGTTAAACATAACTAGGATGCTATTAAAGTCTCAAGATCTGGCAACAAGATTGCTCAGTTGGCAACACTGATTGTGTGTCAGATGTTAACAGTCTTACCAAAGTGCACTGTAATGCGTATTCCTTTTTTTTTTTTTTTTCCTCCTCCATGGACTTTGGCTGCCTCTGTCAGAGCTCTCTGTGCATGTAGCCATAGCAGAATACCGACGACATCAATCTGCTGAATCGAATCAATTTGATGGAAATTTAAAGGGCAGATTTTATAGCTTGTGTTGCTCAATTACCCGATCGCTTGAAAAAAAAAAAAAAACGGCACAGGAATCTACACTTCGCTTAAAAAGGTGGAAAAAAAAATCTCACAACTGATTCTGCGCTAATCAACCATAGTGTCTCATGCAGTTTCAACCATTTAAGAGTTCCTTTTCTGCCGGTTCTTACTCTGTCTGTTGTGGCTAGGAAGTTCCGTAACATTCGAAATGAGAAAGCAAGTAACCAAATTCATTACAGATAAGGGCAAAAACTAGAGGGAAGAGGACTAAGTAAATTCATCCAGCTAATCACCCGTCCAATCAACGGGTCCAGACGGAGTGTTTCATCCAATCAGTGGATTCCAGGTAGAGTGTTTTGTCCAATCAGTGGGCGCCATCCTCCTGTAAATGGTAAAGGGAGCTATGCAGTGGAACTCTTGAGATACTGTAATGGAAGCTAGTGAAAGCTGAGCTTTGGTCTCCCACGCTGCTGGCTATGTCTCTGAGGAGACATAACACCAGATGCCACCGCTTGGGGGGCGGGAAGGTGGGGACGGCGGTGCATGGTGGCAGAAACCGTACCGCACCCCGTGCCCCTGCTCTTTCCCATGCCCGCGGGGAGAGGTCCTGCCAGCGCCTACCAGGGCGGTAAAGGCCATCGTGTTTAAAGAGGGGTGTTCACAACAACCCTTTGGAAAGGGGGGGATTATAAGAGAAAAAGCAGCTCTGTCAGGGTCGAGGAGCTCCGTTCTGCCAGCTTGGAGGCAGCTGAACCTTTCACTCCAGCTCCCCCTCTAATGCAAGTCACCCGAGCTGGATTTCCCAGTGCTGTCGGGACCCGGTGGAGGCTGCGCAGTGTCTGGGGCTGTAATGTCGAGCAGAGGCTACGATGCTGGCCTGGGTTGGCAACCGCAAGGAATATCCAGGGTGTTGGACTGCGATTAGACAGTTATCATACGCGTCACGTCTTGGTTAGGTGCTGGGCAGCGATTGGTCACTGCATTTAAGAGTTAAGCCTGCAAACTGTGCATCTCCTGAGTAATATTCCAGGCACCATTTTGATCCAGAAGGATCCTTCTCAGGTAAACGGGACTGTCAAATCCAGGGAAGAGTGCGAGCTGTTCCCTGCAGTGAAACTTTCTTGGGGAATGTTTTTACAGGACGAGGTCCCACCGCTTGCAGTGCGACTGTGTCCCCGAATGCACCTGCCCGCCACAAACAGATCTGATGGAAAAACTGGACCCTCTGTTGAACTCGCAGCTAATCTCACTATCACACCATCTCCGGCGATGGTTTGCATCCTGCTTTCGGAGGTGTGTCAGGATCAAGCTGGGGTCATGTCCTTAATTTCCTATTGAACTTCTGTCCTCTATTTTCATTCATGACAGATTATATTAAAAAAAAAAAAACCTTTGGAAATATTGTTCTGCATTTGCCATCAGTGCAGCAACAGAAGTGGTCTCCCATGTGGTGGCTCTGCAGCTGCTGCTGGAGAGGGTTATGCTCAGTGCTGAGCATGTGGATTGCTTTGTGGGCATTCCAGATGGCCGTGTACAGGTGCATGCTGTCTTCTGTCAAGTATGAGCTTTTTAGAATCTTGCACCCACAGATTCTCTTCCAAGCTGGTGCAGTGGGAGAGAATCCGTCTGTGTCAGAGCAGAATCTTCAGAACAGAACGGGCCGTGAAGCCTCATGCCTCCGGTTTTATTCTGCGCCATTCCTTTTAAGATCTTCGAGTTCGTCCTTGCAGCTGTATGCTCTGTGTCGTCGCTGACCGCAACAGTATGAGAACACCGGCATGAATATAATGCCCTTCTGTTCCCCGCCTTCCGTTCTGCGTTACACAGGGCCGCTCTGCGCAAGTGTTTTATTAACCGCTGACAGAGCGCCTTTGCTTGCGCTTGTGTGAGGCGAAACATCAAAACCAAGCTGTGAGGCACTCCAGCATGTGAGCGGGCTGGCTCCAATAAAACAAGTGCAACTGTGTTCTACTGACGCGCGGCCCACGAACATGAAAGCAAAGCGTGGAACGTTTTCATATTGTCTTATTGCCGCTTGTTCCCATGCTGTGGTGGGAACGGGTTTGTGTGGCGCTTTGAAGCATTATTGACTCGCTGTAATGGGAGCCAGCCCGGCACGTTTGCCCCCCCCCCCCCCTCGTTTCGTGCTGCTCCTTGCGGCTCTGAGTTGCTGTACCGCGCGGCGGTGAAGACCTGCGGCAAGTCGTGACCTGATCTGTTCGCTTCGTCTCTACTTCACCGCATGCCAGCATCACTGGTTGATTCGTACGTTTAAAACAATCAGCCAACGACGGAGCAAAATTAACAATATATACAATGTATACATGACCGGAATAATATGAGTAATAAAAAACTATCCTCAAAAGAAAAATGACAAACTATTAAATTGTATTTGGTGTAGCTGCGTCTACAGTGAAAATCTTCCCTGTGCATTATACTGAACTTTTAAACCTCACCTTGTAAGGACATATGAGGTGCTCTGTGAGTGATTTAAGGTCTTTGGCCACATCATTTTCATAGTGCAAGACTGGGAGATCCAAGCCAGGCCAAGTCCATATCTCACCAGGAATGATGGACCACTGGCCACGAGGGACTCCGTTAGGATGCAGCGAAAGATCTCTTCTGACCAGTAAGGGACAAACATCATTGCTGAAAGGTCTGTAATTGGAGGGTCTGAGGACACATGGCCTGGCGATTTCTTCAGCTTCTATTCTGTTATCTGAATCTGTTTGGAGGCATTCAGCAGATACGCAGACAGTGCAGTCACCGGCAGCTCTGTTCGAGCTACTGAGAGAGCTTCCATTACACTGAGAACCATGTTCAAATCAGCAAATATGTGTTTCTCCCAGGAGTGAGAGACCTTGTCAACAGAGCATTACATTACATTATTGTCATTTTAGCAGACACTCTTATCCAGAGTGACTTACATAGGTTACATTTTTTATTTTTTCACGTTATCCATTTATACAGCTGGATGCTTATTGAGGCAGTTCTGGGTTGAGTACCTGGCCCAAGGGTACAGTGGCAGTGCCCTAGCAGGGAATCAAACCAGCAACCCACTATGCCACACTGCTGCTACACTGCAGACCATGCGTTTGAGAAAGCTCAAACTCCTGAGCAGATCAATGCAGTGCAGTGACCTACCATGACAGCCTCACAAGTCCCTCTTGAAAAGAGTGGCTGCCAAATTAAGTAAATTCCTGTTAACAGGTGATAATCGGAGAAGACGGGGAGATTTGGGCAGTGTGCAGGCGAGAGTTTGCTTCCGGGCTTCACTGCGCTGAGGGCTTAGGAGGGACACAAACAGCATAGCGTGCGGTGGGCCCGGGTTCGAGCAGAGAAAACAAGCACTTTATGTGTGATGGCGGAGCTCGATTAGCGTTCCTGCATCCGCGTCTCATGAGGAAAGAGACAAAAATAGATTGGAGGCGAGGAAGTTATTGTTGGGGGGTGAACGAGGAACTGTCCCGTCCAGAGAAGGGCGCTGGTTCGCGCTCGGCGCGGGCCACATGAAAGAACAAAGCCAGGCCCATTTGCATGGTGTCTGGTCCCGCGTTATCGCGGGTGGCTATGTAAATCCGGGTTCTGAATGTACCTGCCGTCTCCAGCACGCAGATCCGCGTCGGGTTCTCTAATCTGAGGCACAGATAAAGGCCGCAGTGCTGTGACCGGCGCATGATCTGACGGCGGCGGGATCGTGCACGGCCAACTCGAAGGGGCCGATCATGGGGGAAAGAGGAGCAGCCGCAGGTGGTGTATTCCTTTATACAGGGGACCCCTGGACTTGCGAACAAAGCACTGTGGGTTCAGAATGAGCTAAATGTTTCACCTGACAGAAACGAGTTACAATAAGTGGAACAACCACACAGATCAAACATGGATGGTGTGCTGGGGTAGAATAGTTAGATCTGGCACTTGATTCCTCAGCCTTTTAATTGATTGACTGATTGATTGATTTAATTAATATACAGTTACAACACCACTGTCACACTGATGCAAAAGGCATGCATGTTAAATTCACAGAGGATGACAGGAGAAAGTCCGGATGTGCACTGCGGTCCTCCTACAGGTCTCATTTCAGAATCTGCAATGGCAAGGATGTCATTCCAATGATTCTGAAAATCTCTAGCAACATTTACATTTATTCATTTGGCAGACGCTTTTATCGAAAGCGACTTACATAGGTTACAGTTCTTTACAATGTCATCCATTTATACAGCTGGATATTTACTGAGGCAATTGTGGGTTAAGTACCTTGCCCAAGGGTACAGCAGCAGTGTCCCAGCGGGGATCGAACTGGCACGAGTCCTGCTCCTTAACCACTATACTACACTGTTGCCCAAAACATTAACACAAAAATCTCAAATAACAAGAAGTTAAAACAACATCAAAACATCAAAATGTTCAAAGCTCAAGAGAAATGGCAATGTACAGTGCCTCACAGTAGAGATTTTGACTGTACATATACTTTTAATAACAAGTGGTGACCAGGGCTTATTTCACTCTGGGTATGCTGTCAGTTGGACATACTGACAGATTGTCTAAGTGGTGCCCCAGGCAACGAGTGCATGCTGTTTTTATGGGTTGAAGAGCTGGCTGACAGCATGTACAGCAAGAAGGACATGGGGGCAGGAGCAGGAGAGGGAAAACCGGGCAGTGAGGGCAATTAACAGAATGCAGAAGTGCTGAAATGCAGAACGTTCTTCTCAGCGAGAGAAAAGACGGAACCACTTCATTTCATGTTTATTCTTTGACCGTATCAGACAAAATCTGGTGTCGAACAGAAAGGGGGAATTTAGTCTCATATGGCTGAAGAATAAAGCCAGCAAAAATGAGGATGGTGTCAGTGTAAATCGTTCTTTACTCCTGATGAGTGTTTGGTGTTGGTGTTGGTGTTGGTGTTGCGTTTTTTTTCCTCTTTGAGGGAAACTCGCACTTGCATTAACACTCCTGGTTCAGCACCCATGTGCAGGTTCAGTAAAGTGTACCTAAACCTTTCCTTTTTTTCAGGAGAAGATCAAAAGTATGTGAGGGAGAGCGGGAGGGAGAAGGAGAGGGAGAAGGAGAGAGTGACGGTTTGAGAGGGGACCAAGAGCGGGCGAAGAAACATGAAAAGGTGAAAGGAGGACGCTGAAAGGAGACAGAGGGATGAGAGGGAGAGGATGAGCGTGATTAAGATAAACGAGGGCCCTGTCACCAGGCTCACCTCGGCCTGCTCCTGTCCGGGCCTTATTGATGGCCCGGGGGTCAAAGGTCACGGAGACAAAACACTGCTTTCCCCTGATCGGACCGGCATGTCTCTCTTCAGCCAAGGTGTGAAAGAGGACCACATTGGAGGGATGATGGGGGGGTGGGGGGGGGGGGGGGGTGGACAAGGTCTGTGCGCTCCAAAAAGGCACGCTCCAGCTTCCCAGCATTCTCCTGGCTCCGCCGATCCATCATAGGTGCCGGATGGGGCGGTGTGGGACAGAGAGGGGGGAGCACCAATGGGGGGCCTTGGATATGCTAATGGGACTTCCTTCCACACAAAGCGGCCAGCCCGCATCACCAGGCCATTGCATAGACTGGGGGGTTATCATCCACCCATCCGTCTTGCTTTCTCTCAAGTGAATGAGCCTTTCAATTATCCCGGGATATTTACTGGCTTCCAGCGCCCGGCCAGCCCACGGGCCAGCGGGGCCGTGCTCACGGGCATCCATCACTTCCCGTCGTTCCTGCACCCCCCCACCCCCTGCTCCTGTCCTGAGCTGAGGAACGAGATGTCCTTCGACGGGGGTGTCCCTGTTCCTCTCTCACCTCTGGGTGTATCTGTCTATCTGTCAGCGTGTGTGTCCGTTCAGCCCCCCCCCCCCCCCCGCTCCTTGTTGAGTGTGTCCTACACAGTTGCACGTCAGGCCTTGTATAGCTTAGCCTGCTGCTCTGCCTTCCTGGCCGTGCGTGCTGTGTCCATCTGTCTAACCACATGCTGAAACACATCCATCTCTCTGCTAAGCTGCAATGAATTGAAACCACCAGCAGATAAACCCGTTCAGTGAGGAACGGCAAAACAAGCTTTTGTCTTCCTCGGGCTTGCAGAAAGAAGGAGAAGAAAGAGTCTTTGACGCTGAGAGGAACCCCTGGGTGACTCAAACTTCATCCCATCTGGTTGATCGGATTTCGTATCTTTTTGAAAAATTATTTCATGTCTGATCTGCGGTGTCTGGAATGGGAAACGAAACAAAAAAAAAAAGGAGGCTATTTTGGAATGTAGATGCATACAGTTGCATTGAGCCAGCACATAAGGTGTGTTTGGCAGTACAACAATATTTTTGAAGACTCTATTACATGAAAAGTAATAACTCTTTCATGGTTCCTCCTTTTAGTCTAAACTTTGAATCTGGACATTGCGAGTTTGATCATGGATCCACACAGCCGTAGTTGTAAAAAAATTAAATAAATAAAATAAAACAAAAAGTATGGTTTCAGTAATGACTAAGGCTGACTGGTTTTTATTCTGCCAAGGTTGATCTGAAAAGGCAGCTTTACACGAAATAGCAGAAGGTCTTGACGAGCGTGAAACACTTGATATTTACTATAAATAGCTAGTTTTCAAACCCGTTTATCTCCAAACTGCTGCCACATGTTTAATATTCCCGCCAGTCCCCCCTTTTTTCCACTTTTGGAAGGCTCCCAACACCATAAAAGAACGAAACAAAATAAAATGATAATTGTTTTTAGAAGGGAAAAGGTCTGACTACAGTTCTGATCTCATTTCCAAGCAGTTACCCGGAATGAAAGTGTCCAGTGATATTAGAGTAATTGCCACGTAAAGGGTTTTTAGGTTTGGTACTCTCAGGGTCCATATGGGAGGCTGTGTTCGCCATGTGACTCGTGTTATGTGCTCTGAAGATGGGCGGTATCTCCTCGCAGTGGGGAGGGTGAAATGGGAGCTGTCAAGCTACTGGTGCAGGAGACAGCTGGGGAAGCCGATGGCACATGCAGACTCGGGCTGGGAAGGTGTGCTAAGTTTGGGGCATTGCTTTGCCCCTCTGGACGTCCAATAAAATGCTTCTGTTGAAAAAAGGAGGAAGGGGGAGCTCTGACGTAAAACAGACAGGGTCAGAAGAGGTCCTGGTGGTTCTGTCTGCGATAATGGTGCACTATTGGGCCGGGGCAGTTGGTTCTGAAGTGGGGGGGGGGGCAGGTAGGCATGGGTTTGACGCCCATGGAAGGTACATGTTCTCACACCCCTTGAGCCTCTGATGAATTTCTCCAGTGTGAACGTGCAGTTCAGATCCTGATATAATCAGGGGACCTGGATGAGAACAGGCGAGAAACTGCAATTCTCACCACATGAATGACACAGTCCATTTAAGCCAAGAGACTTTTCCATTCATTAGAGACTGGAGCAAAACGACTGAGACAAATGGACAGTGCGCCAGTCAGGCAGCGCACGGCAGCCATAAAAAAGACACATGAAGGATCCTTCTGGAAGCTTTCAGGGTCTTTCTTTCTATTTTTGGTTTCACATGAAAATGAAAATAAAAGAAACAGTTGAACAATTCACTGTAGGTTATAGGCAGGCAAACCTGTGTGTGCTGGAAAAGTCATAAAGAAAAAAAGTAACATTAAAGAAGAAAAAGCAGGAGGAGTGTAGCTGTGAGAAGTGTGGTCTTTGTGATGAGAGTCGCTGGGGAAGAAAGGAGGTTCTGTGGATGTGAATTCAGCTCCTATCTGGTTTTGACCCTGAGAGAGAGACCTGAGAGAGAGACCTGAGAGGGAGACCTGAGAGGGAGACCTGAGAGGGAGACCTGAGAGAAACCTGAACCGAATCACAGCCATCCAGAAACAGCGCCAGCGACCACCAGGCCAGCCTTTCGGGGTACGCTGACGGTCCAGTTTGCAGTTCTTTCGTGATGAGCAGTTAAGGTCATCTGGTTCTCCTTCCCCTTCATCTGCTTCATTACCAGAGAAATTCTCATCAAGAAAACAGATCCTGATCACAGCGACTCCGATCCTGCAACATGTGGTGGCGGTCGGGATTCAGAGCCCAGATGTGAAGATCCCTGATGGGGTTTCATCTTGTACAGACTTCTTTAAACGGCTGTTTAAATCAAAGTTTGCTGTCTCATAAAAAAAGACACACACACACACACACACATGCGGTCACACATTCAGAGTGCTGGTGTTCTGGAGATGCCCCCACGCACTCAGTGCCAGCTGTTTCACAATTGGCTGAGAGTAGTGGGTGACCGTGGATACCTGTCTCATCTTTGTGACATCAGAGAGTCGACGGCATGGGACTCCGCTCTTACATTGACTGTCTCCGCCTGGGGAATGCAAGGCCCTTCCACAATCCCCTGTGAGTCACAGTGGGGCTGTGTCTCTGAGCCACAGAGAGGTCTTCCTCCCTCCACCATGTGGGGAAAAGGCCCCGGGTAAACACCTCGTCTCCAAAACACACAGGAGAGTAGGAGGACGGCTGCAGTGGCCTCGGGGTCTGTGACGTCAGAGAACAGGAAGGACTGGAAGGTTCAGGACCGGGGCACACCTTCCCCTCGATCTCCGCCCTGCTTCTCCCCGCCTTGCATTGCAAAGGCATGCTCACCTAGTATTGCAAAAGAGCGCTGATGTCTCCCTCTTTGACTTCTGCCACTGATGTTGTGAAACGGGACGGCAAAGTTGAAACAGGAGCCAGTCTCTCTCTTTGTCTGTCTGTCTGATAGACTAATGGTGGCTTTCTAATGTGTGAATTGGCATTGTTTCTTTCGCTAAGATGGCAGAAGGGTTTAGCTACAGAAAATCATTACTAGCGTATTATATCTCATGATGTTTCCGTCTCAGGATAATCAATATAGATTCGACAGGCATCCTCTCACCCTTAGCTTGCAACAGTTTGCTTTTGTACACTGTTTGTTGAGCCCTTTGCAGGGATTTGAGTTTTGAATCATAAAGATTTGGGCATCAGAAGTGGGGCAACAGTGACTCTCTGAGTCACAGAGTCAGGTAACATCAGTGGCCATCTCTGGTGGTTCAGGAGACATAGCAGAAATTACTCACAGTGCACTGAGAGGCAGGACAGCTGTGTTTGCATGCAGGGTGCATGGCAGTCCTTGCGCAGCACAGCTCGGCAGCGCGGATCAGGCAACATCAGGCAGCAGTGATGTTGCTCTGAGTGGTCTGTGCACGTACCAGTGCGGGAGACCTGAGTGTTTCCACTACGGGGTAGGGCTTGTTGGGGAACTGAAACTGTTTAATTTGTGCACCCATCCTCCTTCGTTACTTTAGGGAGTGGCTGGAACGGATCTGTAGGCTTAAAGGTGAAGGAGCCGTAACCTGAGTGGGTGTTACCATGGCGACGTGCAGAGAGGAGCAGGTGAGGCTCTGATGTTTTTAGCACGCTCGTCCGGAGCCCCATGCGCCGGCGGCTGCGGTCGCCGCTGCCGACAGGCAGGTCTCGAGCGCCTGAGTGATGGAGCGAGTTTTTGGGGCCGGGCCCATGGGCTGAGCGATTTGGGGGGGGCGTTGGGCCTGGCTGGTACGCAAAGCGGGGGGGGGAGGAGGGATGCTGGGGAGATTAGCGGCCCATCACACGATGCCTGGCAGTGGGTGCACAGTGCCAGCCTGCGGTGAGCCCCGCTGTCACCAGTAATCCACACCATCCATCAGCCATGCTGGCACACACATGCAGCGGGCTCGCAGTGCGGCTCTGCGTACCCTGCCATTTAAATACTACTCTGGAGTTTTCTGCGTGAGGTCTGTGTGAGTGTGTGCATGTCTGTGTGTGTGTGTGTGTGTCTGTCTGTCTGAGTGTGTGTGTGTGTGTGTGTGTCTGTCTGTCTGTCTGTCTGAGTGTGTGTGTGAGTGCGTGTGTGTATGTGTGTGTGTGTGTCTGTCTGTCTGAGTGTGTGTGTGAGTGTGTTTGTGTGTGTGTCTGTGTGTGGGAGAGAGACTCAGCCTATGCTAAGTGAGTGTGTGTGTAAGTGTGTGTGTGAATGTATGTGTGGATGTGTGAGTGTGTGTGTGTTGGGGTGGTGGAGAGGTCATACTCTGCTCTTGTTGGGGCACTCAGCACTAGTCCTGCAGGGCTGCAGTGACCTCAGGTCTCCACCCTACTGGAGCGAGAACTTGACCATGGGTCTCCAGGCTCCACCACGCCAGAGACCAGAGTCAGGGGACCACGGCAACAGCTGCTCATCTCCCGCAGGCCGAGAGACCTCGAGAGGGTGCCCCTGACGTCAGGGCTGGCCTGAGGCCAGGGAATTCCTCCGCTGTTTGCGCAGACGTGCTGATTGAATTCCGTGCCTGGGCCTCGGTGTCTCTGCAAATGGGCCCGGAGCGGGTGGCTCTGGAGAGATGAAACATGGCCAACCACAGAGGAGTCACGCTTTGATACGACTGTCAAGAGCTTCTGGGAAGAGTTAACGCAACGAGGGGTACAGTGACATACGAAGCCGCGGCTGGAGCCAGCGCCGGGACTGTCTGACAAACTCGTGAATAATACTCACTAATTTCTTTTGTAGTTCCACTGTTCTGTGGTGGAGGATTAAGAGGCTTTTTCCTCCCTTTTTTGCTTAGAGCTGAAGGTTTTTATGGTCGTCCGCTGCCACTTAATCACCAGTGCCATAGTAAAACATTTATCTCTCGCTTGCATCATGTGTTGTGAATCACTGGGTTGTTTGCGGATGCACCAAACAATTCCCACAGTATTTCTTCACATCAGGGAAGTAAGTCATCTCCAGGAGCATTCCATGTCCTCCCCCCCCCCAGACTGGGGCTCCTTCCCCCGCCCTGAGACTCACCCGGCCGTTCCCTCTGCCTCTCCCATACACCTGAAAACCCTGACAGGCGCCTGAACCCGGAACACAGACCAGGTGTTAAACGCCCAACCTTTGAACAGGGAGCCGGAGCATGTAAGATGTTGAACTCTCGCCAGTCGTGGAGAGAGACGAAGAGCGGCAGATAAACTCCAGTGACCCGGTGAACTTCCTGTGTAGTAATCTCGCATTCCGTCAATCCTTCGCCCTGAGTCACGGGCTCCATGGGGGTTTTCGTGACACGGTCAGCAGCGTTGCTGCTTGGCATGAGGCATCAGAGGTGGAGCTGGATGTCCTGCACCCATCCTGGCTGTCTGTGGGAAGGTAGGCCGAACCTCCAGCACCTCTACAGTGTAGTGAGCGGTAGTGTGGCATAGTGGTAAGGAACAGGACTTGCAACCAGAAGGTTGCTGGTTCAGTTCCTTACTGGGGCACTGCTGCTGTACCCTTGGGCAAGGTGCTTAACCTAGATTTGCCTCTGTGAATATCCAGCTGTATAAATGAATAACGTAAAAGTCATAACTGATGAAGGTTGCTCTGGATAAGAGCATCAGCTAAATGACAATAATGTAATGTAATGTAACACTGGCTGGCACAGTGGATCAAGAATAAGGCAAGAAAGCAGTTAATCACAGACTTAAGCACACACTTGAAGGAACTCATGACATTTACCCACTCCCGCAATGGTGGGAAAAGTGACAGTCACGGGTCTCTTCCAGACTCGGCTCATATCATCATCTTGTGGGGCTATGCCTTACAGAAGTTTCTGAACATTGGCAGAAAACGGTCACAGATTTCATGTGGTATGGCCTCACTCACATTACATCCAACTGCCTGTTTCTCTTGATATGAAAGGGTGCAAATAATAGGCGATGCAATCGTTTGTTACAGTGCTGTGTGTATTTGGCCATGCTGAGGTGTCAGGGGAAGCAGACACCTGCAGCTTTGCATGCTGATATAGGTCATACATGAGAATATTGAGGTCTATCAGCCACATGGGTATAGGCTGTTATTTGGATAGCAGAGCTATGGAGCTGATAAACCCTTGGCCTTATGGCAATTCTTGGAAAATATTCAGACAATTACTGTTAATAGACATTCAATTAAGCAGTCTGTGTCATTAGCAAAATAGTGGAACCACCAACATTAGGTGAGACCATTAACTCTGAATGCAATCTTAGCATAAAATCAATGTTAATTTGTTCTGTTTGTTATTTTTTCCAGTTGCAAACACCTGCAGCTTTCTTTTTTATTGTTGAAATAAGTATTATTCAATTACTCTACAATTATTAAGATTTTCATCATAATTTCTGTAATATAAGACCTCACCTTTCACAGGAAAATTACAGGAAATATAAATTATAATTTTTTCATTATTTGATACTAACATCTGTCAGCAGTTGGGGTGTCTCTGTTTGCTGAGCATCATGGCGAAACAAGAACGCAATAATTAGGGGTGAAAAGGGCACTTCTGCCTCGTGGATAATACGTGTTGGACGTCCATTGGGTGGTTCAGTTATTACGTGATAATACACTGTGGAGCAGTAGGCGCTAGGTCAGGTTAGCGGGAACTACTTCGCACTTGATGCGTTTGTATATAAACTCCAAGGACCCCCGATATACAGACACTTCAGATTAATGAGGGCTGAAATGTAGAAATGTTTTAGAATCTCAGTGTAGAAAAATGGAGGAATCCAGGGAAGACATTTCAAAGAAAAAAAATGACAGAAATATAAACACACAGAAATTCAGGTCTGTAATGCCAGGTATATCCACGTATACTCTACTGAACTTCCTCCGACCCGCAGTTGGCTCGGAAAGTCGTGCGGTACAATTCTGCGCGGGTCTCGCTTGATACCGCTAGGCGGCAATATAGGGTAATAAGACTTATTTTCAGACTGACACTATTAGAGTAAAGAGCGAAAGTATTTCTTAGAAAAATATAATAAAAAAGCAGAAATCCCTTGCATTTCGCAGTGCAAACACGGGGCACATTTACTTTGGCCTGAAAAAATAAAGAGAAAAACAAAACCTCGAAGGCAAGAGAGCGAAAGACAGCGAGAGAAAGCAAAAAAGTCCTACTTTTTAACGCAGACACAGGAATGAATGAGATGAAGTTAACCTCCTGTATCACATTCCACCTCCAGACATTCTTAGTCGCGCTTTTTTATTTTACCACAGGCAAACAATGCTTAAGGGAGCCGTCTGGTTGCCATGTCTTGTGGAGTTTTTTTGCATTTTTCCCGATATTATCCGTGAGGAAAGGCATTGCTTGTTAAACGTATCGTATTTTTCGTTTTCCCCCCGTCGCGCTGTTCGCATGGTTTGTGGGAATGAAATACACGTTGCGTCGCAGTGAAAGGTCCGCACAATACCTGGCGTCGGTTAATATCGCGTCTGCTCACGCGATTATTACGTTTATCATTTTTTCCCCAATTTTGGGCAATGAACTGGGCGAAAAAACGGTCTACAGACGGCAAGGGGGGAGGTCCCTGATCATATACACAATTACAATGGACAAATAAAACGAAACTTGTTTGAACATGTAACAGTGTACGCATCGATCGACCCCTGCGCGCGCGGATACGCGACATAACACGAGCTACTGGGGTAACACGGGCAAGGGCAATACCAGGGGTTGAGTTAGGGTCAGTGCTGTCACTGTGATAATCTGAAAATCATTACATAACTCACACTATGCGTAATCGAGATCTGAAGGTGAGCATAATTGAAACCATAATCCCTTGTAGTTTACGACACTGATGCAAGGCTGTACTTTTCTACTTGTTGAGCGCCAGGAAATGCAATTGCACACTGAATTACAGTACGTGTAGAGTTCATATGATACCAACGACAGGAACCGAGAATTAAAACAAGCACAATGCATACGCGGAAAGTAAATAATTGCATTATATGGGTGAATAGAATAAAGAATACTTTTTATCTGATAATGTTGTGCGCCATATATATTGCCACATGCCAGATATGAGCAGTTTTGCTCCTAAGTTGTGTAAGTTTTGTACACATTTGGCCAGGATATTGATGACGGTATTCATTAAGTTTATATAAACGATGCTTCGCCGGGCTAAAAATCGAGAGAACATTTGCATGACACACTCGAGTGACTGAATGAAATACAGTGATGAATGGGCGAAATGAATAAATAAATATCCGTATGGATGAATGAATGAAACCGTGCGCTGTGTCAGTACGTGTTGCTGAGCACGCTTCGAGTCGCTCTTTTTTTCCGTGGCGAGCAGACGTGCTCTCGCCAAGTTCGACCAGCTTCCCTCACGGTGACACCGACGGGCACATCGCGTGTTCCGCACAGGTCGAATCGGCGGGTTTTAAAGATACTCGGGTGCTTACTCTGTTCTTTCTGGGAATTTGCTTTCAGGTCGCTATGAACCGATTTTTTTTCATGATTAAGTTATGAAAGCTTCTGAAAAGCTTTAACTGTGATTGCTCCGAACAAAATTAAACGCTATCAAACTGTGCTGCTCCGACACTGTATTTCAGATCATTGTGCGAATCGCGCGGCTCGGCGCGCACAGAAGTAGTCGAAGCGAAGAGCAGTCTGTTCCAGGAGCTTTTCCTGGGTTTCTGGAGCATCTGGAGCCTATTTACGGCTCTGGCTGCATCGACAACATATTTCTGGAGCTCAATTGTTCGGGAAAACACAAAATAGATTGAAAAATTATTGTAACACAATACTAGTTAGTAGCGTTGCAGAATTACCCTTTACATACAAGAATTACGACAGAAATGACATTCCACAATTATTGTTGCTATTAAAAGTTCTTGTAGTATCATTGTTTTATTCGCTTATATCATTGATAATAATATAACGTCATACTGTTTTCTCTTGAAAGTCACAGTTTGCACGTGCACACCTACGTCCTGTAACTGAAGATGACACATCATATCCACTTAATTCTTAAAAATACGTGACTTGTGCATCTCTGCGGAATGCGATCTCACCTAGCCCACGCGAAACACGGAGACTTCCGCAGCTCGCGAACGACCGAATGATTTACGCACTTACATATTACTAAATCGCAGGTGATAAGTTCCCAGTAGCAAAGGACCAGAAATAAAAATCTTAAAACCTTTAACCCTGTTTCCTTTCGCTAACCCTCCCCATCTCCCCTCGTTCTGAGCGCTCCCTCTCTCTCTCTCTCTCTCTCTCTCTCTCTCTCCCTCTTTTTTGGGCGTGCGGCCAGGTCCCGCACGCTCCAGCGCTCGGTCCGTTCCCTCTTCACTCCGCCTCGAGTAGGGGGGGGAGGTGGGGTTGGTGGAGCCGCTTGCTGCCTGGCCGTTCGCCGCCGCGCTGCCTCCTCTATATAAACACACATTGGAGACTCGCTTTGCGACTCGAACTCACATTGAGAAACTGTATATGAAAAGAAAGAGAGAGAGAGAGTAAGAGTGTGAGAGAGAGAGGACGGAGTAAAAAAGAGGTAGAAAGAGGGAAAGACTTACCACCATCTGAAGATTTTTAGCATTTAACCACCAGCATCAGAGCGCAAGCTTGAGAGGATTATTTCTGTTTCAGACATTTATTTGTGTAATTTATGAACATCATTTGGTTTTATTGAACCAAAAGAGATTATTAAATAAGCTCACTTGTTTTGGGGGAGAGAATTTTTAAAAAGATTCTTAAATTTTCTTCTTGAAGATTTCAGATAAAGTCAGTTAATAATTCCTAAAATATATTCTTAACAATTTTGATTGATTACTTTCCCCTGTTATTTCTGAAATTGGACAAGAATCCAGTTAAATATTATTTTTTATTCAAAGTCTAATTCTAATAATCGACTTGAATGAAAGCAAAATGATTTTTCTAACAATTAATCAGTATTCCGTCTCGATTAGCTTTGTCCAGAGCTCAACTAATTAAAGATATACGTTTTTTTAAGCTTATTTGTGTATAATAGCTATATTATTTGTGCATCTGTAAATACAGTTTGGTTTATTACGGTTTTTACTACAGCTGTTAACAGCATTACTGCCGTCCACCTCTGCAGCGTTATTAGTCTGCAGTTTATTCAGCTGATATCAGTACTTCATTATTTCGTTTTAAGAGTCACTGTCGCCAACCCCAGCGCGTCATAATGCTTTTTGAAAGTTTTGACCTAGTATCGGCTCTGGCGACACTTGCGGCTTGTTTAGTGTCAATGGCTTTGCTGCTGGCCGTGTCCCAGCAGTTGTGGCAGCTGCGATGGACCGCCACCCGGGACAAGAGCTGCAAGCTGCCCATGCCCAAGGGCTCCATGGGATTCCCCGTCATCGGAGAGACCTGCCACTGGCTCTTCCAGGTAAGCGCGTCCTCCGCCTCTCTCCTGCCCGCTCAGATGCGCCCCAGCCGAGCTGAGCTGCCAGCCTAAAAGCTCTGAGTTGAGCACACGCGTCGGGTAACGGGCTTTGGGATATGCAGCAGCTCCACGGTGCAGCGGCGGTGAGACTCCAGGCAGCATGGTCCCGTGGCCGGGGGACAAATTCGCCACCTTTCATGGTTATCAAAATGCAGGTTTTATGATATGGTATAGATATGACGGCATCGTTTTTTTGTGAGCGCAAATGTAAATGTTTACAGCGATGCATCACAGTATACTGAGTAAGTGCAAGTGGACACGTTTATGCACTGTTCCCGGTGCATGTTTAAAGATGAGAACATTTGTGTATTTTTATGAATGTAACAATAACTTAGCAATACCTTTACCTTCTACGTATGTTCATCTGCTTACACAGAAAAGTGCTTTTACTTTTTGTAGAGTCCAGCATTTGCCACTTCATAAAACCAGTTAGCTTCAAAAGATGACCCGGATATTTTTTTTAACTGGCGAAAAAGGAAAGTGCAAGCGCATCTCCTAGAAGTAATAAAGTTATCAATGAGCACTGACGCGTAAGAAACAGCACATATCACTTGCCAGTCCGACGGAGCGCTTGAAAGACGAGCTTGTGCAGCGGGACGTCGCCTGCGTGCAGGATAAAATAACTTCTGTTGACCAGACTCGATGTTTTAGCTTTCTCCATGTGTAATTACGCGTCCTAATTACGCCTTCCCGGAATAAATTCACTGCAGTTCAGTCGTGTTGGAAACCATTCCTGTAATCTGTTCGACATAGAGCTAGATGATTAAATTAAATCAGTCCGACTGTTGCTCGGATGGAGGACCGAGAACTACAGTAAGGGAAAAAAATACCCAGCGTTTAAACTATGCCACGTTTCTTGGTGAGTGCAGAGTTCTGCACATTCGTAGCTGAGTGGTAGACGGAGTTTGTTTGGAATAATTCTGAGTTCGAAAGGAGCACTGCCAGTTTTTTCCCCAAACGAAGCTTACAACTATGAATATTTGGACCTTCATATACGTGTGCGTGCGCGCTTATGTGTATGTATGTATGTGTGTGTATGTGTGTGTGTGTGAGAGAAAGAGAGAGTGCGATCGTAGGTACGTGTGCGTCTGTGTGTATGTGCTGTGCCTTTCCTGTGTTCATAAGTTCCAAAAACTGTAAATTAACTAATGCATTGAAAAACCGAGGTACTGTACAGCTCTCGCTGGAGTGGTGCGCGCTTTTTAACTGAGTGCTGAAATGTAAGTCAGTGCGAAGGGGGGAAACTCGCATTGTGGACTTTTCAAGTAGTCCAAACGAGGATGCTGCAGACAGTCGATTTACGAGTTGCCGCAGGGGAAAATACGGTTTGTGACGTTCAAAATGACCTTTTTTTGTGGTAAAGAATGGCTCCGCTCTTGAATGAATTCCAGCACCGTGTTTCATTACAGTTGGCAAGCCTTTAATCCATTGACTCAATTTTTTTGATTGATATATTTAAAAATCAATAGGTTTTGAATTGTGCGTCGCTTGCCAAACTCCCGTCACTTCTAATTTCTTGAGGGCGCACATTTTGTGCCAGATTGCGGACTAAATGTGTGCTACCGTGCAAACTCGCAGTTCTAAATGTCTGCACGTCTCATATGTGAGTCGCTGAAATCCCGTACGGGAATGTACACTGACGGCGCGGCTGCGCTGCGTATTGATGTTTTTCCCAGTGAATACCAAACATAGATTCCCTGCTCCCCTCGGCTGCCCTCGGTGTGGTCACTGGCTCTAACCGCAAAGTGTCCTCTAGTAGCCTACACCCCTTCTTCGGTAAACTGAACAGAAGTGTGTCTCGGACAGGATTTTCCAAACGTCGGGCGTGCTTCGGAAGGAAACGGTTTTTGCACCACCGCCTGATGACTTCTGTAGCCTCTTTGAATACGTGGTGCTTATCAATTTAGACTAAAGTACAGAGTCGCTACGTCTGCTGCAATACCGGTCTGCGCAAACCTAGTTTATTTTGAAAGTTATGTTTAAACCTGCCTCAGCTCTGGTGTTATAAATGCTTAGCTTGTACGCTGTAACCCCTGGAGAGGCTGGTGGATGTACCCTCCGCGTTCAGACCATGTGCAGCGCGTCACGCAGCGCGAATGCGGAACCTCGTGGCCCCGCGCGCACACACTGGACAGCCTGTGATTCCACTCTCGTGCAGAAAGCCCTCGGGGGTTTCGCTGCAGCCCGGCGCGACGCCCGTAAACAGCTGCAGACTTTACTTTGTTTGTGTATACCGTACAGATTTCCCTGCAAACTACAGCAGTCGGCTGCTAGTCATCTCCAGGAATCTCCTTGGGCTGGTGTACATTACACGTGCGTGCATAAGAATTCGTTTTGTGGGCGGTTCGGTATTTTTTGTTGGCAGGTGCTTTTGGTGACTTTCTCTGCTGTGAGAGAGGAGATGGGCGGTGAGCGGCCAGCTCTCTCTGACTGACAGAATAGCTTTGGCAGCGGCCACCTTGTGGGTGCCTTCTGACAGGAGCTTGTGTGTCGGCTGGCAGCGGTTGGGTCAGGCGTGCCCGTCCGTGAATCGCAGGTCAGGGCAGGGTGCTGGGAGGAGGTCGACCCGAAGCTGAAGCAGCTGTTTGGAAGTACCTGTGGTTTTGAGAGTTTGTTAGCGCTGTGGGTCTGGCAGGGAGGTGGCAGGGATGGGAGGGGCAGGGGCAGGGGCGGGGCAGTGGGCGTTTCCGTACGAGGTGCTGGTCAGGTGACTACCTGTGCAGAAAGGAGGAGGAGAGAGTACATCTGGCCCTGACTCTTCTTTGCCCTGCGATCAGCCCTATACCAGCATTCTAAACTCTGAATCACTCTGAACTAGAGCCCTGTTGGCTGAGGTGATTGCATTGCATTGCTCTCTGATAGCCCCTGTGAAGCTTATCTGTCTTTCCATGACGGTGAAGGGAGAACAGAGCACGGTGTTCCTCCTCCCTCAGCTGAGCACAGAGTGCCTCGTGTAAGAGCCTAGCTCTCACATTTTGTCCTCTGTGCTGGCTCTCTGCAGCCAAAAATGCGCCCTCTGATTCTTCAAACACCGCTGTCTTTACCTTAAAAAGGCATGCATGCCCTTATTGTGATGGTAATTTGTGATGATTTTAAGTTTGGTTCCCAGTTCTCTGCACTGCCTAATTGTTCCGTCGGTGATGGATGACCTCACCAGCGTCGCGTGGACAGCCTCCTCAGATCGTTAGCGGGACTCTCCGCTGCGTCCGAGATGGTTTGCTGGAGTTTCGGCAGTCTGAGAGGGGCTCACATTTCCCGTTCTTTGGAGGGCCGATTGAAGTGGTTAGTCTCTGAACGCATGGTTAGGTGCAGAGACAGAGGGGCAGCGGCTGCATTTCTCTCTGAGAGGATCGAAGCTGATGCACACATGGCTCTTGTGAAAACACTGCAGGGTGGATGAAAAAAAGGCTCAGACTTTCTCTTTGTAAGACTTGGTGAAATAGGAAAAAAGAGAATTTGGCCTCACAATTCCTCCTCCTTCTGAGAGCCCTTGTTCCGGCTTTGCAGCTCCAGTCTTTCTCAGCGCCTGGCTGAGTGAACATCAGTCTTCTCACAGATAACATTTGACCACAGGACTTCATCTGAGCCACTTAGGAGTCATGCCCCATTAGGCCATGGTCTGACCTTTGACCCTGCTGCTGTGCGGCTCTGCTAGCCAGGTCTGGTCAAGGGGATGAGAGCCCTGCTATCACAGGGAAAGAGTGCAGCCGTCCTGTAGGGGTTAGTTCAGGATCAGTTCACAGTTCAACACCACAATGAATGGATTGACTTGTGGCGGCAGGGTCCAGACTTTTGAGGGGGTCATTGCCCCCCCCCCACCGTTTTGTGGGTTTAAAATACATTTTTTGAGGTTAATTCTTAGAGTTCACTGTGAATGTGGAGAGGGGCGAGAGTACACTGGATCACTGTGTGCCGAAACCTCCAGAGCCATTTAGCACTATGCAATAATTCAACGCATCTGTTCGACAATTTATCAGCGCTGCACATTTTTTGACTAACAGTGTTTCTTGCAGCGGCGGCTGATCCGCCTGTACCGCTATCTGGCGTTTCTGCCTCATTCGTCCTTCAGCACATTGATATTACCTGGCAGTGCTTCTGAGCTGCTCAGGTGCGGCCATGTCAGACCCTGGATGGCAGCTGAAAGACGGGGTGTTTTTTTTTCCGAGCCGGGCTTCATTACGGAGTGTGAGGCCTTTCAATTTCGGAGACCCAGAAGTCTGTGTTCTGATGTTTTTCAGCGACTGCGATGTTGAGCTCCGCAGTGCTCAGGTTTTTAATGATGAAATGCAGACCCTCAAAGAGAGGGAGGGTTGAGGGAGGGTTGAGTGATGGTGATGGGGGTTGAGTTTTGGGAATGGAGAGTTGAGTGGTTATTACATTACATTACATTCATTTAGCAGATGCCATTATCCAGAGCGACTTCAAGCACAATTGAACAGAAGTGTATCCTTTTAAGTTAAATGAGCAACAGTGTCAGACCAGGCTAACAACACTCCCAGGCCAGTGAGTGTAAGCATAACACTTGTGCAACCTGACCAAGTTATGACAAAATGTCTGGTGTTGAAGATGGAGCACTATAGATATATACATTTGAGTATTAATGCTAAAATGTTAAGCACTGAGGAAGGATTGATGACCATTGAAGGAAGAAGTGTTGCTAATGGAGAGTTGAGTGTTAGGAGTAAAGGAGTTTTTGGTGTAGAATCTCTGGTGTTAATAATAGAGCTTTGAGTGTTGAGGTTTAGAATAGATTATTGTGTTTTGATGAAGGATTTTTGGGTCTTCCATGCTGAAAACTCCACTCTCTCTGGTATTGATGGACTACTACTTGATGGACTACTAAGTGTGTTGAGTGGGGACATGTTGATGATGAGGACCTGAGTGTTGGTGATAGAGCGTTGAGTGTTCGGGAGGTGGTATCGAGCATTCGTAATGGTGTGTTCGGTCTTGATAAAGGGCGTATTGAGTGTTCCATGCTGGGCGGTTTTGGAAGGGGGCGCAGGGCCGATCACGGCGACATGGGAAGGTTCAGACAGGGGGCAGCGGTAATGGTCACCCCCTCATGTCCCGGGACGGCTCTTTTCCCCCGGTTTGACAGCTGCGGGCTTGGGGACAAAGGTGCCCTGCCGGGGGTCGCGTCCCCGAGGCCTGGGTCCTGCGGCTGCCCCCCGCCGGGTGCGGGGACGGGGGCGCGGACGTCCTCAGAAAGGCCTGCCCGAATCTGCATGCAGGACAGGGAGCTTAGCCGGGCCCCGGGGCTCCGGAGAGAGAGAGCGGCTCAAAGAGGTGACTGGCACGGCAGCGGCTTGCCCCTTCTCTCACCCCGGGAACGCACTGCGCCCCTCAAACGCCTCTTGTCTCAGGGGAACAAAACGGGGGGCCGAACGGGACTTGGCAGGGGTCCGCCGGGGGTCCAGGGGTGAGCGCTCTCACCGCACTCAACAACCATAATCTCACTCCGCGCACCGCTTCCAGGTCAAAGGGCAGCCCTTTCTCTCCTGTCTCCCTCTTCTCTGCTTTTGGCTCTCCCCGAGCCGTTCCTTTTGTGCCCGGGAGGGAAGCGAATGTTCTTCTTCCAGTACTCTCTACCCTTTCTCTAACCCCCAGCTGCAATCCGCACCCCCCCCCCCCCCCCCACACCCCCGCAACCCCCCCCAACCCCCCCCCCCCCCCCCAAATCGTACGCGCTTCCCCCCGATGGCACTGTGTGACTGGGAGTGACGGGGGCCGCTTTGTGTGTGTGTGTGTGTGTGGGGGGGGCAAACAGAGAACCTGTCACTTCTCTCTGGGTCTCCAGCCTCCCCCACGCCTGTGCTCTCCGTTGGCTGCCAGTATGCCAGTGTTCCTCAGGCCGACTGATGGCAGAATAATGGAGCAGCCAACCCACTCCCACACACCCCCCCGCCCTCCTCACCCTCCCCTACCGATTCTATACCCTCACTGAACCCCTGCCAATGCACACATCCTGAGAGATTCCAATGGGCTATTTCAGTAAATGGATGTATTATCTTTATTTAAACTGTATGTGCAGCGTGCGTAGGGGTCAGAGTAAACCTACGCCGGTATACCTGCAACTTTAAATCAACAAACAGAGAAGTGACAGGGGTGGGGGTGGGAGTGGGGTGGGGTGGGGGGGGGCAGGCAAACACATAGTTTTACTTCATGTGATGAGTGTGAGAGGTCAGTGGGCAAATTATAGACAAGCGTAAGGGCAAAGTCAGCTGTTGATAACTGATCGAAGCAATGTCCGCAGACAGAAGCGGAGGAGAGGCAGGTAAAAGGCCAACACAAACAGGTAGAAAAGCTATAAAAATCCCCGCGGCTCCTGAGGTTCTGCTCTCTCCCCCTCTCTCTCTCTCTCTTTCACTCTCTCTCTCTCTCTCTCTCTTTCACTCTCTCTCTCTCTATCTCTCTCTCTCTCTCTTTCACTCTCTCTCTCTCTATCTCTCTCTCAGTCTCCTTCTCTCTCTCCTGTTGTGGCACTGCTGTCTGTGTGAGCTGCGCTGCTTGAATCGGGTGTGAGAGAGCTCTCTCCCTCTCTCTCTCTCTCTCCCTCTCTCTCTCTCTCTCTCTCTCTCTCTCTCTCTCTCTCTCCCTCTCTCTCTCTCTCTCTCTCTCTCTCTCTCTCTCTCTCTGGGTCACTGAGATCCACGACTCCGCGATGATCCCTCTTCAGGTTCCCCTGCCGCAAGAACCCCGGTGTCCGGGCACCCCCAGCGCTGATCTGAATAAACATAATTAAAGGACTTTTTTGTGGTACTAATAAAAGGGTCATTTGTGTAACATTTCCACTGCCGCACAAAGACTACATTTATATACTGGGAGTTTCGACTGGTGTCCAATTTACACAAAAATTTGTATTTTTAGTCTTGCGCTCTGTTTGGAAGGGGCCAGTGGAAAAAAGTAGTCCCCTTGTAAAATATCTGATAAATTTCTTTAAAAAATAAAAGAACTATTGAGACCGGAGTGTTAACTCTTTCCTGTCCACGATGCTTGCCGGGGGGGCAGGCCCGCAGTGTCTGGCCTGGGAGTGTGGCTGGTTTTCCAGGCAGATTTTTCTCAGGTTAGACACATTTCCCGGTGACACACTGGGCCGGCCGCTGTTAAAACACCCACTGCGGCGCGGGGTCAATCTCTCTGTTTGTCTGTCACACATCTGGCCACCCCTCTCCCCTTCCACTGATCCGTCAAGCTGTCTGCCCGCCGGGCGAGCACCGGGTGAGCATCGGGCGCTCTCCGAGAGCCACGGGCCGGTGGGAGGGTCAGAGAGGAAGAGCGGCGAGGTGAGGGAAAAGTGAAGGTGGAGGAGAGTGGGCAGCCGAGGGTGTGGAGGTCCTGCCGCCCCCTCTCCTGTATGAAACTGCAGGACTAGCACTGAGGGACTGGGTGTCAGGGACTGTTTGGAGGGTCTCAGTTGCAGAGAAAAGTGGCATTTGCAATAGAGGGCAGTTATTTGATTTTATTTGCTCTTGCGGTGTCAGTAAGCTTCATGAAGAGGTCATGCGTTAATGCAGAGCAATGAGAGGGTGAGGGAAAGGTCCAGTGGCTGTCTGTCTGCCTGCAGTAATGGCATGCAGAGTGTGTGTGTGTGTGTGTGTGTGTGTGTGTGTGTGTGTGTGTGTGTGTGTGTAAAAGCCGTGGCTTTATGACATCACTCTGCCCCGGGCTGTGTGGCCCTTCGGTGCCCTGAGATTACGGGCGGACATTTCTCACCTTCTAACCAAATGTCATCCGCGGCCACTCCCCGGCCATTTTGGTAAACATTTCGTTTCGCGACTGTTCTATTTCCAGCGCGGGGCGTCACACGTCCGTGAATTAGACAGCAGAAATTCCTCAGCTTCCCTTCTCTCCTCCCTCCTTCGCTTCCTCCCTCTCTCCCTGACTAGGCTGGCTGAGTAAAGCTTTGTCTGCTCCTGGCGACTGTTGGGCTGCAAGATGACGCGCGTTTATGTGCGTGTGTGTCAGTATATGTTTGTGTGTGAGTATGTATATCTGTGTGTGTGTGTGTGTGTGTCTGTCCTCATTAATAACATTCTAAATGGACAGTAAAATTAGACTCTGCTCTGTTTGATTCTGCCTTCTCATGACGGGTAAGTAAGACACAAACTTTGGAGAACCTGAGAGACTATGATATCTGGCCACTTACTCAGCTGTGTGAATGTACTTACACAAATGACAATATATGTAAGCTGGATAGGAGCCTCTGCTATGCAAATATATGTAATGTAGTGTGATGGCCAGGCCAAAAGGAATTACTGGTGGTAAAAATGTAAATAAACCAGGCTTCTTGGCATGTTTTGCCATGCACCAACCCACTCTGATAGAGTAGTAGTGGAGTTTGGCAATCAGGGGATCACCAGTGTTCCCACTTCTATGCCAAAATCAGCATGACCTGTTCATCAACACCAGGGTGATGAATACTAACGCCTGCCCAGGACCTCCCTTGCAAGCAATACACAGGGCATGATTCAAACTTTACCAGAGCTGTTTTCACAACTTACGCTCTTAATAAGAGATGAGAGAAATGAGCGTCGGGGGTCACCGCTAAAAATATGGGGGACAGGATTGAGCTGCAGGACAGAGGGGTGCATGGAAGCATGTTTATCGCCCTTATGGAGCAGGATAGAGGGGTGCATGTAAAACTCTACATCCTCCTTACAGTGCCAGAAAGAGGGGTACATGAAACCACTGCTACACCCCTTACGGAGCAGGACAGAGGGCTGCATGTAAACACCCCTATCCCTCTATGTTATGGTGCAGCAGGGTGTTTTGGTGGCCCCCCTCTCTCCCGAGGGCGTGTTCCCCCCCATGCTCCAGACTGTGCTGGCTCCGCCCCCTGGGCCCGGCCGCCGGCCCCTCATCAGGGCTGAGAGGGCTGTTTGTGTGGAGAGAGGGGGAGAGAGGGCGGCTGCAGCAGGAAGCACGAAACGAAAACAGCCTGGGCACAGACAGGGGCGTGAGAGAGGGGCTCGAGCACCCCCCCCCCCCATGCGCTCGCCCCTCCCAGCCCCGCCCTCACATCACGAGCCTGGCCGATGGACGGGCCCCCGCTTTCGGGGAAGAGTCCGGCTCCGCCAGCGTGAGCAATCCCTTTCCCAGAAGCGCTTAGCGCAAGGCCGCAGGGTAATCCCGCACGGCATCGTTATCGCCGTGGAAACCGGAGAGTTCCCCCCCCCCCCGGCTCTCCCACCTAATACCAAAACAAAGGTGCCATAGACCGTGGGCCGTACACTTCGCGTTACTGAGGGTCACGACCCAGCTAGTAACTTTACATATCCAGCTTTTGCAGGGCTTAGGTCAAGGGTTAAGCTCATTTGGTCAAGCACCAAATTAATGCAAGTATATGTGTAAGAGATTAGAGGGATGGAGGGGGCGGCCCCGCCCTGGGGTGGCCCCGCCCCTGGGGGTAGGCCCGGCTGCGTGGGTCCTGTGTGAGTCAGCCCCCTCTGATGTCCTGACCGGAGGCCCTCCCGGGGCACTGGGAAGGTGGCGGTGTAGCCTGTGGCGTGGCGTCTGCTGGCAAGTGTCAAAACAGTTTGTGTTAAGTGGGGAAACGATAAGTCAGGGTCCTGACAAAGCTCCCATTCATACGGCCATTAATTCGTTATCCGAAAGCCGCTTAACCTCGGTCAGTGCCTCGGCAAAGCAGCTCGTGGCCCATACCAGCCATCCTAGGGGTGCGATGGGGGGGGTGCAGAGACACACAGGGGTCGATGGGGGGGTGCAGTGACACACAGGGCTCCGTGTCCCTGGACGAAGCTGCTGAGAGGTGCTCAGGAGGGCCCTGGCAGCGCAGTCCCATATTAGAGATTCCGCTGAGCGGTCTGTTACCTGCAGAATGGGAGAACTGAGATGCTATCACACCCAATGCAACCCTGCAGTCTACAAACATGGGCTCACACATATACACACACACACACACACACACACACGCGTGCGTGCACACACATACACATTCACGCACATTGGCATATAAACACACCCACACACATTCACACACACGCGTTCACAAACAAGCACATAAACGCACACAGACACGCACACACACACACGCGTGCACGTACAGGCATGTGTGCTCACATACCCGTACACAAACACACAGGCTGACTCTGCAGTGGGACTGAGTTTGGGTAGGCCCTAACAAACAGCCAGACAAACAGAAAAAAACCTCCATGATTCTAAAATTAGCCCTCATATAACCAGCAGTGTGTTCATGCACTCAAATGAGCAGGATTTAAATCAAGGCAAACGCAGAGCAAATCGCTCCAGTGAGCCAGCCTGCTCTAGACTGGTGCCTGGAACAGAATACTACAGTAGCTCTTTATGGCCAATGCATAAGCCCAGAGGTTACCGGCAATTAGAGGACATTAAACAGAAAACCAACGTCTCCTTTTAAAATGGTGCCAGCAGTCATTGACAGCGGCCTTTAATAGATCTGAATGTGCTTTTCTGTCGTGGATGACGTCTTGTGGCAGAACATAATGCACTCATTTGGTGTGTGTGTGTGTGTTAGAGAGAGGGAGAGGGACAGAGGTAGTGAGGTGTCCTGTCTATGGGGTTGTATATAGGTAATAATGTTGATAGACCACTGTTACACTGCCACTCAGCGTCCCGGACGGAAAAAACAGCATGTACAATGTGCAGAGTGTGTGTGTGTGTGTGAAATATGTGATGGATGTAGCCATGCTGTAAAAACACAGGCGTATGGTTCCAGCCTCCTTTCTCGAGGCCGTCAGAGGTGTGTATCACTCTTCACGTTGTGACTGTGCGTGGGATTTTGGCAGGCGCAGCTCAGATTGGCTTCCTGTTATTCCTGCGAATATCGCTAAACTCAGATTAGAAGGTGAGCGGGGGATCGAGGTAGCTGTCAGGCACGGTCACATGACCCTGTGAGCCCAACCTCATTGGCTGGCGCTGGTCGTCTGTGGGATGACAGACCGGGGGGCGAGGGCAGCGCATGCAGGGAAGGGGCGGGGTTTAGGAAACGAGCGGACAGGGCTGGCACGGCCCGCTCCTCGCTGGGTCCCTGTGGTCTGGCAGCGGAGACTGTCGCTGCCGCTTGCTAGTGGCTGGCTGCGTTAGCAGGAACACAGCAGCTCTGTTTATGAACAGGAGCCTTGGAGAGCCTGCAGCTTGGCGGGCGCTGACGTTCCTGCCGTCCTGACGGCCGCGACAAAGGCCGATGTGTGTCTGTCATGGGCTGTTAGGTGTGTGTATGTGTGTGTGTGTGTGTGTATGTTTATGTGTGTCTGTATATGTGAGTGTATATGTGTGCATATGTGTATGTATGTGTATATGTATGTGTATTTGTGTGTATGTGTATATGTGTGTGTATGCGTATGTGTATATGTGTGTGCATGTTCACATGTATATGTGTGAGTATTTGTGTCTGTGTGTTGTGTTTATGTGTTTGAAAGACAGTCTCTGATCGCTTGGGTCTTGGATCACTCTGTAGGAATCCATAAAAAGTCTCCCTCATAGCACAGCCTCCTGCTGCCGGAGAACTCTCTCCCCCAGCACATGCACACATGTATTAGATCAGTTCTCTGACCCTGTCTGTGATCTAAGAGGTGAAGCCAGGACCTTTCTCCTGTAATCTCTTAAACCAACCCCCTTACAGAAATCCCACACAACAACACCACCCCCCCACCCCCCACCCCCAAAATATAATCTCTGTAATCTGCCAATGCAAACTCGACACTCACGATAACTCTCACCTCCAAAACCCCATTAATGCTTACACCTCATTAGCCCGGTAATACCCCAGACTAATGCAGTGCTAAACCCTCACCCTTAAAGCAGCAGTTGCCCCCGAAAGCTGGAGCTGAGGAAACAGGAGACTCCTGAATTCCGCAGCAAAGCTGGCGGAGTCTCTGCCCTCAAACCGGCCGCGTTCAGGAAAACGGCTCCGGTGCCATTGAAAGGACTTCCTATGCCCTTTTGCTTCTTGTGATGTGTGCTGTGAGCTGCACTGTAACTTTAACTTTTTGTGTTTTTTTGTTGTTTCATATTTGTTGTTTCATATTTCACACGTAGTTCTTCCTCAGTCACCGCTCTGCAGAGCTGGATTGAACTTCAGCTCCGGGGTTTCTGATTGGCCCTGAGGGTGTTGTGTGCCGGCTCTGATTGGCCGACCTGACCGGGCCTGTGTTCTCTGATTGGCTGCAGGGCTCCGGGTTCCATGCATCGCGGAGGCAGAAATACGGGAATGTGTTTAAGACTCACCTGCTGGGCCGGCCGCTGATCCGGGTGACGGGAGCGGAAAATGTGCGTAAGGTGCTGATGGGGGAGCACAGCCTGGTGACCGTGGACTGGCCCCAGAGCACCAGCACCCTGCTGGGGCCCAACAGCCTGGCCAACTCCATCGGAGACATCCACCGCAAGAGGAGGAAGGTGAGGCTGAACTCCGCACCACTGCTGCCACCATGAATCTCACTGTCGTTATGGATCCTACTGCCACTGCAAATCGCAGTCACTATGAATCCTGATGCCGGTATGAATCCCACAGCCATTACAAACCCCACAGCCAGTGCGAATCCTTCTGTCTCTATAAATCCCGCTACCACTATGAATCCTATAGCCAACACAGATCCTTCTGTCTCAATGAATCCCAATGCCACTACGAATCCTACTGATTTGAATCACCCTCTCACTCCCACTGTCACTCCACTGGTCCCTATTTAGTTTCCCTCACACCCCCATAATGCACTTCTCAATGATACTTACATGTAAGGGGAGAGCTCTTAATGGGTTATTGGAGCTGTCGTACACTGGAGCTGTGTCCCCAAACCCAAACCAGTTTGCCTCTGAGTACCGTGACCCACAGATCACATTTTCAGAACGGTAAAGATTATTACTAGTTGGAGGGTCAGTCAGAGACACAGGGAAACATGGCCAATGGCTGAGGGCGTAGGACAGTTGCTATGGTAATACCCTCATGTTGAAGGAAAGTGGCCTGATGGTTTTAACGGAGGGGCCGTAGTGTCCCTGTTGGGATAACAAGGAGGACAGCCTCCCCACCTCCCGCTGGCTGCGGCTGACAGCACCCCTCACCTGTGAGTGAAGCGCACACCTGGCCCGGGCCTCCGCGTCTGCTATCAGGCGTCGCCCTGCCAACGGGCTCCCCCGGCAACCGTGAGAAAAAGCGCAGTGGCCCGAGCGCGAAGGAGGCCAGGCGCTGGCGTCAGCGCCTCGCCTCCCAGATCGCACCGATACAGACCCCCGTGGGGCACCGGCTGAGCCTCATCGGCCCATTAGAGGAAATTGCACAGGGGGCTCTTTTCAGTATCCGGGGGGAGGAGGAGGCGGGGGGGCGCATACCTCTCCCCCCTTGCCATTGTCCCCGAAACAGAATGGGCCTGTGTGAGAGGGCCCCTCCCTGGAGCTCAGGTTGCGCCTCACACACCTGTACCATTGAGAGGTCAATGGGCTGTAATCAGCTGCTTATCCCTGCGGTGTAGGAGTGCACACATAGCCCCCCTAATGACCGCTAATTAGTCAGCCAGCATTTGCCTCACAAAGAGGGCTTTTTTTACCCCCCTCCCCCTGGTGCAGGAACAGGGATCTGCCATTTTTACCCCAACCTCCCCCCTCTCCCCCCCCAGCCCCCCCCATCTTGGGGCTGGAGCAAGGCTGTATCACCCCCCCCCCACTCTATAGTGCAATGGTGTGTTACATATGGATTATGTAGCAAGGTAGATGGTGGTTGTGCTTTACATAGAATGGTACCGATGGCCCAGCCCGACCTTTCTGTGTTGTAACGGAGCGGGTGGTTTAGGAGGAGGATGGGGGGGTGGGGGGGGGGGTTGTGGGATTCCAGAGCCGAACATGAACTTTGACCAATCCAGCATTCCAGTGATGGATAAAGAAACATGAGGCCCGCGCACACGCTGCTGGAACGGCCAGTTATAAAACTAAAACAACACTCACAGCAATAACATCAACAGAACAGTGACAAAACCACAGCCGCGCTGGCGAGGGCCCGTCTCTGAGCGGGCACGGGCTGGCACAAGGGAAGCCTCGGCCCGCCCGGGGGAGGGTGCTGCTCTGTCCTGGGCCCCTGGAGGATGCCTGGCCGTTTCGGCTTTTTAGGGAAGTTGTTCTGCCTCAGACCCTCACCTAGGAGCATGCCGGTGCTGCGGTTTCCACGTTTTCAGTGCATTTCCAGGAAACAAGCCAGGTTGAGCCAGCACATCAGGGTGGCCAGTCATTGTCAATGAGGGAGCTAACAGTTTAGCCCAGTGTTTATAGCCTAGCTTGCTGCTGTACACTTTGCATTCCTCAGCTCCATAGCTGAACACTCCCGCCACCCTGGTCCCTTTTCAGCTGTCTCCTGTCTGCACATCCTTTCTCTGCCTCTCCCCACCTTCTCTCTCCCTGTTTTAATGTGTTTTTCACCGCTTTCCCTGGAGCCCTCCCTGCTACCGTATTTTTACTGCGAGAGGAAAACAGAGAGACAGAGACAGAGGAAGAGTGAAGCACAGTGAGAGAATGAGAGAGAGAGAGAGGGAGAGAAGGAGAGAGAGCAGAGCTGTTAGTCAAACCCTTAAACCGATCTGCCAGACGGCCCATGTGAAAAAAAAAAAACACCGGAGAATTTGATACTGCCAAAAAAATCCGGCGATTTCCCCAGCTTCGGAGTGTATGCTGGGCCCCCACTGGCTACGCAGACACCCCTCCGGTATTCTGTCATATCGGGGCTTCCTCTGGGTAAAGGCTCGGGAAGCGGAGGTCACCCAGCGCACAGCAATACGTTTCTCTGTGAGCCCAGACACTGGGGCCTATTCAGAGGCCCGGAGACTCTTGAGTTATTGAGAGATCTGATGAGTCAGGTGGAGTTCAGGGTCCCAGAGACTGACTGGGGCCCCTGCCAGCCGGCCCCTGCCGCCGCTGCTCCAAGCCCCACCCTGCCTCTGGCCGGCGCCTCCCGGACGAGGGGAGGGCCTGGCAGGAGGCGGCGGACCGGGTCGGCTGGCGGACCGAGACAGCTGGCTTCCCAGAATCCTCCCACCTCGGTCACCTGGACCTGCTCCCTCTCGCTGGTCCCTCTGACTCTCCCACTCTCCCACCCCCCCCCCACATGCCTCCCTGTCCTCGGAGGCGCCCGTGAGTTGAGCTCATCACCCCTGCTCACGCTCGCCTGTCACCCGATGGCTGGCACGTCCACCGCCACGGGCGTCTGAGGCGGCCGTGCGAACCGCCGCGCGAACTGGAAACAGCGCGTCAGCGAGGGGCGGGTGGGGAGGGGTTGGGGTTACACGTGGATGAAAGAGAAAGGTAGCTGGCGTCCGACGCGCTCGGGGGGGGGGGGAGGGAGGAGCGGGCCATTAATTACAGAGAGAGCAGCCGCCGCGTGAGAGAGCAGCAGCAGCAGCAGCAGCAGCGGAGCTGGAGCCAGAGGAACTCAGAGAATGCTCTGCGTCTGAGAGCGCACCTGTCGCTGTGGCCAGCAGAGGGCGCAGCTATTTTATCCTCAGCCCCCGCTGATTATTGCTGGAGTCGAAACGATGAATGAAGGATTGTGTTTCAGGCAGCGAGGGTTAAAAGCGAGGGAGGAGCGAGACAGAGAGGGAGCAAAAAAAAAAAAGAAAAAAAGCGAGAAGAATGAAGTCTAAGAAGTCTTAGATGCTCTGCGCATTCCCTCATGCCCAAACTCTCTGAGTTCTTTTGGGATAGACAGAAATGCTTTTTTGGGGGCGGAATTTGGAATTTCATTAGCAACTGACTGACTGACAGACTAATGGGCTGATTACTGACTGACTGACTGACTCACTGACCAATGTGTTTTCTGTCAGACTCCGTGCAGGAAGAAGCCTGACTGTGACACTGTCGACCTGCACACACAGACGAGTGTCCCTCTCTGTATGTTGAGCCGGCGTGCTGGTTTCCCCGGGCAGCTTGCTGTCCAGACAGAGCAGGCCTATGTGCTCACACTCAGTGCTCTCCGGGGGACGCGGCAGCGGTGGTGGCGGTGGTGGTAGGGGGGTGGGGGCTTAAAGCCCCAAAGTTTCCCCTTCCATTTCCAGGCACTGAACTGCTGTTGCACCCCTGAGAAAGCAGCTCAACCTGAAATCACTTCAGAAAATATCCTGACCTGTAAATTGAAAACTATCCGAGTCACCCTGGAACGGAGGGTCAGCCGGGCAAAGACAGTAATGAAAATGAAATGAACAAGAGGACTTCAGCTGCTGGTGGTTTCGCCCCGTTTGGTCACCCTGCCACTGCACAGGGAAGGAAGTAACAACTGAAATGAAAAGGAGCTTTTGGTTTTGAAGAGCAGAGAGCAGCATGCATAACCACGGTGCAGTTACAGTGGACATTTCTTGTTGTGAAGGCAGGAACGTAACCTTGCGTGTGAGCTGTCTGTTCACGTGATCAGCCAGCCATCAGGAGAATGAGCAGATTATTGCTTCATCGAATGAAAACACTCTTTAGCTCACCCGTAAAATGTACCATAGCTGTTCTATCCTGTGGCTTTTGGCTGTTGCCCTGTGTTTGTGAAGCTGTGCAGAGCAAGCCCTCGATGTGTGGAATGGTCTGCTCGTGAGTCATTCGGAATCACGATCGATCAGTTGGAACCAGAATGAAAACGGGGACCTTCTAGAATGTTTGCCCATAAGGGGGCTGGCATTGTCCAGCCTGACAGGAAATGAGACAGGAAGTGAAAGTGGGTCGAGGAGGTGGGAACCCCTGTGTCAATGTCTGGAGCCCCTCCGTGGCCTGGGACGTTACTGCCCTCTCAGGCCGTGGGGCACCACAATTACCTGACACATGGAAGCGTTTGCACAGGAATAAGGGCTTCAGTCAGAGAGAGAGAGAGAGATGGAGAGAGAGAAAGAGAGAGGGAGAGAGAGGGAGAAGGAGAGGAAGGGAAGGACAGAGAGACAGACAGGAGGGAGAGAGCCAGAGAGAGGAACAGAGAAACAGAAAAAGCCTGCAGCCCGTATACCCAAACTGGTTTTCGCGCGACTCCAAAAATAAACCCTCCTCACCGGCCCCTCCCACCTGCTTGCTATTTTTCCCTTTCCTGTCCTGCAGGAAATAAAGCCGCTCTTTCTCCACTCCGAGCGCCGCCTCCGGCCTGCCTCGCTCCGCAGTCCTCTGGCCAGACAGGAGCTCGCTGGCGGGAAGGTCGATGACCTTGTCACCCCAGTCACACGGCCAGACGCCGCATGTATCCCGTACAAGGGGTGACATCACACTGTCAGTGTGGGTGTCTGTGACTGTCTGTGACTTTAGACGGATACATCCACACGTCAGAGTTCATTCATGTAGCTTGGTATGACTTCTGTCAGAATTCAACATCCGTTTGTTTTGCTGCAAACTGTGTGAAACCATAATTTACATGATTTCCTCTTCCACACAGATGCATGGCAGTATATGGAAGAGATGGTTTTTGATGATACAGCAAGGCCCAAGGACTGGCAGTTCTCATTGGTTGATATTGACTGATTGATTGAAAATATTGATAACTGAAAATTGATTGGAAATTCACAGTCTACATTAGGGTTAAGACCATTATGTAGACCATTATGTTCCTGGAGTGCCACAGACTTGCAGATTTTCTCTAAACTGACAAACTCAGAGTCCCTTGACCATGGGGTGACCTGCGTGTAGCCTGACAAATGACCTGGTAATGCGGGTGAGGTTTTGGACACTCCAGCACCCGGAGGAGCATGCAGCACACTGGAACCTTTGCACGGGTATCAGAGGCGGGGGCGGTGAGCAGTTTCGGGATTGTAGTGTGCGGCGGCGTTTGGGCGTTACATTCCTGTCCGAGGCCACGGCGTGCTCTGTGTTTTGGTCACAGCCAGGAGCCAAAAGCACGGTTCACACCTCAGCACCCCGTCCTGTCTCCAGAGGGGGTGACATGCACTGGGGGCCGGGCCAGGGAGAGGGGGGGGGTCAGGGGGCGAGAGCCGAAAAACAGTCGGGGCGCAGTGCAGGGGCGGGAAATGTACGGCGCTTAACTTCTTAACACTGTCTGTGATCTCTCCTCTCCCACTGCCAAGGTAACCCAGAGCTCTGAGAGCAATTGTTCATTCATACGATCGGTGTACTGAAAACAGCACAGTGAGGGAGAGAGGGAGAGAGGGACAGAGAGAGTGAGAGAGAGGGAGAGAGAGAAAGGGGGAGGGAGGGGGCCAGGAAAGGACGAGGGAGGGACATGCCAGCTCAAGGCGTGTGTGATGACACCGTCCAAAAGACAAGAGAAGAGAGGGCATGAAGGGGAGGGGGAGGAGAGAATGAAAGAGAGATGGGCAGAGAGGGAGAGAGAGAGAGTGAGAGAGAGGGGAGGGGAAGGGGTGGAGAGTGTGTGTGCCGCCCCTCCATCTTTACAACTCTGGAAAACCTTTGCGGAGCCAAGGTATTTGGGGTCAGATGGCTCTGAGACGCTGCATAAAAAGTGCTATTGTTAGTCCTCGGAGCTGGAGTTTTTAAGGGGAACATGGATGTTATTTCACCAAACAAACCCTTGCGAGTGAGGCGCATTAGAAATGCGCTACCACCGCCAGGAAAATCTTACCTTTCCCAGTGAGTGCTGACAGAGAGGGAAACTCTCCCACTCGCAAGAATATGTTTCTACTCTGAGAGAGAGAGAAAGAGAGAAAGAGAGAAAGAGAGAGAGAGAGAGAAAGGGTGAGAGAGGAGAGAGAGCAACAGAGAGAGAGAAAGAGAGGGTGAGGGAGACAGAGAGGGGGAGAGAGAGAGACAAAGAGAGACAGAGACAGAGAGAGGAGAGAAAGACAGAGAGAGAGGGAGAGGAGAGAGAAAGAGACACAGAGAGGAAAGAAAAATGAGTTTTCCATTGAAAAAAAAACCAAAAACAGGACAGAGGCTTCTGTTGTAAATCAGTGATGGCTGCAGAGGGGTTATTCATATATATATTTTTTTTTCATAGTGTTTTCTCTTTTTCCCTCTGTAAATCAGGCAGGGCTGAACTGCTGCTCTTAGCTGTGCCTGGGAGCGCAGCTCTGCGATGCAGAGAGTGAGGGTGTGGGGGTGTGGAGGATGGGGCGCGAGTCGTGGGGCAAAGGGGGTGTGGTAATTTGGGGAGATGGAGGTGTGGTGTATTGAGAAATGGGGGTGTTGCGTACTGAGTGGTGGGGGTGTGGTATATTTATTGATGAGGGTATAGTATATTGGGAAGTTGTAGTGTGGCACATAGGGCGATAGGGGTGTGGTATTTTGTACAATGAGGGTGCGGTATATTGGGGCAATGGGGGTTGTGGTATATAAGGTGATGGGGGTTGGCTAATACACTATAGGTTAGCATCAGTTCTCTCTACAACTGGCGTTTGTAACATAAAACGAGGGAAGCCGAAATCGGAACGACACGTCTTCACATAGACACCTGTCTGGCTGACCTGGCTAATGTACGAAAAAGGATCTGAGAGGCATCAGCATGTCTACTACAGGACTTGTGTTATGACCGTGGTATGTGAGGGATTTTTGCCTTCAGCATTGTTGAATTTCACCTGTAGGGGGAGGTGCTCTCAGTTTTCCCTACAGACAGTAATGTTTGGGTTTCGCCTGAGCACTGAGGCTGACTGCTCTGGGTGTGTGTGTAGTCTGTGCCCCTCTGTGTTATCAGAAAGCTTTTCACGGTGCCGATGGTGATCAGAACAGCCAGAACATAGGACGATGTGAGACTGAACACCATCGTCTCTCTCCTCCTCTCTCTCTCTCCAGGTGTTCGCCAAGGTGTTCAGCCACGAGGCGCTGGAGAGCTACCTGCCCAAGATCCAGCAGGTGATCCAGGAGACGCTGCGGGTTTGGAGCAGCAACCCACAGCCCATAAATGTGTACCGCGAGTCCCAGCGGCTGTCCTTCCACATGGCCGTGCGGGTGCTCCTGGGCTTCCGCGTCTCTGACGACGAGATGCGCCACCTCTTCAGCACCTTCCAGGACTTCGTCGACAACGTCTTCTCCCTGCCCATCGACCTGCCCTTCACCGGCTACAGGAAGGTGAGGACCGGCCCCGTTCCCCGCACCCTAACCGTCCGTTTCTGTCTCTACTGCTGCCAGCTCTCACAAAAATGTGACCTATGAAAGTCACTCTGCGTAAAAGCGTCTGCTAAATGACAGTAATGTAACATGTTGGCATTTGTGATGATGTGAATGTGAGATGGTGATGGTGGTGCTGGCCTATGTACTAATGTGAATGTGAGAGAGTGGCTGGCCTTTGTGGTAGTGTGTGAGATGATAGCAGCACTGTGATCATGTGTGAAATGGTAAGGGGGCGGGATGTGTGAGATGTAACAGGGTGGTAACAGGGTGCTGGTGATGTTGTGTGAGCTGGTGACAGTATAAGAGATATTAACGAGGTAGTGGTGATGGTAGTGTGTGAGATATTAACAGGGTTATAGTGACGATGTTGTGTGAGATGGTAACGGGGTGGTAACAGTTGTGTGTGTGATGGTAACAGGCTGATGACAGTGTGTGTGATGGTAACAGGGTGGTACCAGCTGTGTGTGTGATGGTAACAGGCTTGTGACAGAGTGTGTGATGGTAACAGGGTGGTAACGGTTGTGTGTGTGATGGTAACAGGGTGGTAACGGTTGTGTGTGTGATGGTAACAGGGTGGTAACAGTTGTGTGTGTGATGGTAACAGGGTGGTAACGGTTGTGTGTGTGATGGTAATGGAGCTCTCTCCCGGTGTGTCCACAGGGGATCCGTGCCAGGGACACTCTGCAGAAGTGCATTGAGAAGGCCATTCGGGAGAAGCCTCTGTGCACCCAGGGGAAGGATTACGCCGACGCGCTCGATGTCCTCATCGAGAGCGCCAAGGAGCATGGCACGGAGCTCACCATGCAGGAGCTGAAGGTACGACCGTGCCGTCCGCCGGCCCCTCCCCCTCCGACACGTCCCCCGCCAGCCCCTCCCCCTCCGACACGTCCCCCGCCAGCCCATCCCCCTCTGACACACCCCGTCTGCCCCCCCCCCCCCCCGATGCGCCCCGCCCACCGTCTGAGGGAACCGCTTCTTCGCTGCTGTGGCGTTTGTGTTGGCATCGCTCCAGAACGTCCTTGTCAACGACTGGGAGGGAACAGGAAAGTCCCGTTTCAAAGTCATCCCGAATCTGCGAGCGGGCCTTCCCCCGTCACGCGGGTCGGGACGGTTCCCGTCAGACGCAGGGCGTAAACGAGTAACAGTAAATGACACCCACGCGGTCAGGGTTCGAGGGGGTTGACCGAGTGTCCTGTGGCTGAAGAAGCCTGTTGTGATGAGAACAATGACATGAGCTGCTCATTTAGTGTCAACACAGTCAGAGCAGGATGAATTTCTCCCCTCTCCTCTCTGCTCACCTTAATGTGACGGGTACTGTGGTAAAATCACAGTGGGACCTTGGCAGCTCTTTTTTTTCTTGGTGTGTCAGTGTAGCATAGTAATAAGGAGCAGGACTTATAATCAAAAGGTTGCTGGTTCGATTCCCTGTTGGGGCACTGCTGCTGTACCCTTGGGCAAAATATTTAACCCACAATTTCTTCAGTAAATATCCAGCTCTATAAATGGATAACATATACATAAGATAACCTATGTAAGTCACTCTGGATAAGAGCATCTGCTAACTGCTAATTATGTAATGTAATGTAAAATAGCCAGGCCAAAGCCTTGCTAGCCTGCTTCACTATGGCCATGTCACTGCAAAGCACAGTGAGGGAAAGCTACAGTGCTGATCTTCATTTTGATCATTATTTCCCGATTTCGGGGCTCCTGCAGGCTGGGGAGCAGATACGTCGTGTGCTTCGGGGGATTACCGAGTGCCGGCGTGAATGAAAATGGGAGGCTTTAGCGAGCGCACACTGCCGAGATGCTCGGGGTTGAAACAACACGAACGGCCTCAGCGGTATCACTCCGTAATCCCAGAGGAATCAGCTCAGTCAGCTTCTGTTTGGGAGAGCTGAGGAAATAAAAAAACAAGCAAAACACCCCCCAAAAATGCTAAAGTGAAACTAAATGAGGAAACTGAAGAATGTGTCCTTGATGCCCTTTGGAATTGAGACTGATATTTACTTTTTGTAATGAGCGGGATTTGGATATCTGGTGATCAAACACGGGCTGATCCAGTTTTGATGGCAGTTGGTTTCCATAAGATCAGAGGAGTAGGGGAGAAAGCAGGGGAGGAGGGTATAAAGGAGAGTGGAGGAGGTCTTTATACAGGAGAGTAGAGGAGGTCTTTATACGGGAGAGTGGAGGAGGTCTTTATACAGGAGAGTAGAGGAGGTCTTTATACGGGAGAGTGGAGGAGGTCTTTCTATAGGAGAGTAGGGAAGGTCTTTGTAAAGGAAAACTCCCAGAAGAATAGAAGTGATTGATATTGGTGGGGGTTGGGTAGGGGTCGGTAACAGTGATGGCCAGATAAATGAATGTAAATACAAGAGGAAGTCATGGATTAATTTAAAAAATAAAAGCACAAGGGAGAGATTTTTTTTGTGCAGACTTTTGACTGGTCACGCCATAAAAACCACTGTGAAAGAGAAGCAAGCTCAAAACGTGTCCTTCCGTCTGTACTCCAACCCAACATAAGCACTGCTAATGCCCCATACAGGACTCCCCCTCAGGAACACGGAAATATAGCGAGCGCCCAACAACCTGTCATTTCCCATAATCCTCCCCCCGGACAGCCTCGTCGTTAGCGGCCCCTCTGCCAGCAGAGGTTTTGGCAGCGGTGTCGTTTGAGTTCTGCCTCTCTGCACCTCCACAGAGTCAGGGTTAAGAGGCTGTTGTGTGGGCTGCGGATCGACATATTGATGCCGCTGATGATAAGTCCCCCGGACAGCTTTTTGGGGGCTTTCCTGGGCTCCCTCTCACTCCCAGCTCCTGCTGAAGAGTTTAAATCCGGGGCCAAAAACGAGTCAACACTCCTCCATCAGGCAGCTTGCGGCTGCTCCTCCACTGACCCCCCCCACCCCCACCCCCCACCCCCCATGCTTTTGCATGTAGTTTCCTTCCCACCACTGTTTTTCTCCACCACCTCTCTTGGCCTGGCACAGTCTGGGCATTGCCCCCACCAACCCACACTGACTTGCCATCACGGTGATTGCTGTCATGTCCTTCACCTGCGGTGAGAGGTCACTCGCTGACCCTACTGCACAATCACTGATTGCAGTCAAAGTCAAACCCCTCCTTATGCCCATGTGTATTTACAGAGACATGATATTGTGACATCATAGTCTTGAAGGATTATATTTTAAGATGTAAGCATTTCTAAGGGCTTTTTATTGTCTATAATGTACCAGTGTATTGGCAAGAGAACATATATCACTTCCAGATTAACTCAGTGTTTTGAACACAGTGTCTTGTCACAGTGGCTGTCAGACACTTATAGTCTTTCATCATTATAATATCATAATAATATTCATCATAATAATATTCCACTCAATGTCATAATATCCTTCTCAAACGCACTTCCCTGCATGAAATGGAACCTGACACAACTAAATTTCTGTATTGATTGAAATGAACGTTCTAACAGACCATGACATTATTCAAGGAATAAAAACATTGTGACCCAGACTGTGAGCTGGACTGTCCCATGACCCCTGTAAAGCCGCAGGTGGCCTGTAGATTAGTCGGAGCTATGATTGTGATTGTGAATCTCTCTCTAACGCTTTCCCATTGGCAGAAGGGACAGATGTGTCCCTGTCAATATGTTCACCTGTGTCTCACCTGTCCCCCTCTCTCACCTGCACTGTGTCTCACCTGTCCCCCTCTCTCACCTGCATTGTGTCTCACCTGTCCCCCTCTCTCACCTGCCCTGTGTCCCACCTGTCCCCCTCTCTCACCTGCACTGTGTCTCACCTGTCCCCCTCTCTCACCTGCATTGTGTCTCACCTGTCCCCCTCTCTCACGTGCCCTGTGTCCTACCTGCCCTGTATCTCACCTGTCCCCCTCTCTCACCTGTCCCCCTCTCTCACCTGTCCCCCTCTCTCACCTGCCCTGTGTCTCACCTGTCCCCCTCTCTCACCTGCCCTGTGTCCCACCTGTCCCCCTCTCTCACCTGCACTGTGTCTCACCTGTCCCCCTCTCTCACCTGCATTGTGTCTCACCTGTCCCCCTCTCTCACGTGCCCTGTGTCCTACCTGCCCTGTATCTCACCTGTCCCCCTCTCTCACCTGCCCTGTGTCTCACCTGTCCCCCTCTCTCACCTGCCCTGTGTCTCACCTGTCCCCCTCTCTCACCTGCCCTGTGTCCCACCTGTCCCCCTCTCTCACCTGCACTGTGTCTCACCTGTCCCCCTCTCTCACCTGCATTGTGTCTCACCTGTCCCCCTCTCTCACGTGCCCTGTGTCCTACCTGCCCTGTATCTCACCTGTCCCCCTCTCTCACCTGCCCTGTATCTCACCTGTCCCCCTCTCTCACCTGCCCTGTGTCCCACCTGCCCCCCTCTCTCACCTGCCCTGTGTCTCACCTGTCCCCCTCTCTCACCTGCACTGTGTCCCACCTGCCCTGTATCTCACCTGTCCCCCTCTCTCACCTGTCCCCCTCTCTCACCTGCCCCGTATCTCACCTGTCCCCCTCTCTCACCTGTCCCTCTCTCTCCCCTGTCCCCCTCCCTGCAGGAGTCGACGATCGAGCTGATCTTCGCGGCCTTCGCCACCACGGCGAGCGCCAGCACGTCCCTGATCATGCAGCTGCTGCGGCACCCGTCGGTGCTGGAGCGTCTGCGTGAGGAGCTGCGCAGCTGCGGCATCCTGCACAACGGCTGCCTGTGTGAGGGCGAGCTGCGCCTCGACAACGTCTGCGGCCTCAAGTACCTCGACTGCGTCATCAAGGAGGTGCTGCGGCTCTTCACGCCCGTCTCCGGGGGATACCGCACCGCCGTGCAGACCTTCGAGCTGGACGTGAGTCACCTGACCCGTCACATGACCTCGTTACCTCAGCATAGGGGCGGGCCTTGAAGTTACAGGCAGCACCTGGGGGCACCGTCACATCACGTGTTGTGTATTCACTTACACATTCTTATTCAGCGTGACTCATACAGGTATCTGTTTATACGGACAGACTTACTGTAAGTCCTTTGCTCCAATGTGTATCGGCAGTGCATTACACTGTGTAAGAAAAAAGGCTTGTGCAGATGATTCATTCCTACAATGCCATCTACTGAGCCAGCAAGGACAAATGAACAGCTATCCTGGAGCTTCAGAACGGGTGCATGAGAGATGAGAGAGGTCTCTCTCTCTCTTTCCTACTTATTCACTGACACCAACACGAGGTGTAGACCTATAATAGGATCTTAAAGATAGCCTAGATGTTTCCCTGATCCCTCATCCCCTATATTATAGCTTTCTCATGAGGGAACCTCTGAATGGAATGGCTTCATTGCGTAACGTTATTTACAAGCCAAATCATCAGAAGGTGCTTAGCTGAAAATCTTCACGCAGAAGTGTTCTCTGTAGTGTATGGTGGTGCGGGTGTGCTTGCTTTCCAGATATGAACTTTTCATTAGAGCATTTTGGATGAAAAGGGGTGGACACAGGGTCTAACAGGGATCTTATACATTCTTTCTCTCTCTCTCTTACTCCGTCCTTCTCTCTCGCGCTCCACCTTTCTCTCGCTGTATCTCTTTCTCTTGCTCCATCCCTCTCTCTGTCTCCCCCCCCCCCTCTCTCTCTCCTTCCCCCCACAGGGCGTACAGATCCCGAAAGGCTGGAGTGTGATGTACAGCATCCGGGATACCCACGACACCTCAGCCGTCTTCAAGGATGTGGAGACGTTTGACCCCGACCGCTTCAGCCAGGAACGCAGCGAGGACAAGGAGGGCCGCTTCCACTACCTGCCGTTCGGGGGCGGGGTACGCTCCTGCCTGGGCAAGCAGCTGGCCACCCTGTTCCTGCGTGTGCTGGCCATCGAGCTGGCCGGCTCCAGCCGCTTCGAGCTGGCCACGCGGACGTTCCCGCGCATCGTCACCGTGCCCGTCCTGCACCCCACCGACGGCCTCAAGGTCAAGTTCTACGGCCTGGACTCCAACCAGAACGAGATCATGGCCAAGTCCGACGAGATGCTGGGTGCCGCCGTCTGATTGGCCGGGTGGTTGGGCGGGGGCGGGGCGGAGGAGGAGGAGGAGGGCGGGTGATTGGGCAGGAGGATGAGCGCCAGTGGAGCTGTTTACTGTTTCTCCCCAAAATTATGCTCCGTGAACTTTGGAAGAAATTTTGAACTTTTTTTTTTTTTTTGTTTAAAATGTTTTTGGACATTGTGGAGAGATGAGAGGAAAGAAAATAAGAAGCTGCCAAAAATGTATTTTATTCTTTATTCTTTTTCTAAAAAAAATCAAAACAAACAAAAAAAAAAACATAAACAATGAAAAGAAAGTAATGTTATGAGAAATAATGCACAATGACGTGTGGACCAGTGGACCCCTGGGATGTCTGAGGGGGAGAGGGAGGGGTGCGTGAGTTGGGGGGGGGGGGGGGGCACAAGTGTGGCAGGGGGCACGAGAGGAGGGGTAAAACAGGGTAAAGAGATTTAGGATGTACACGCCCACTGCCCTCACCTGGACAGCTGGAGGGTTGACTGAAAAAAATGATGAATGAAAAACAGAGGGAGTGAGAGAGAGAAAGAGAGCGAGAGAGAGTGAAAGAGAGAGAGAAAGAAGAAAGGAGCTAGGAATGTAGGGAAAACAGGAGCACCGGAGTGAGCGAGGGAAGCGTGCAAACTCAGGTTTGAAAGGAGCACAGACGGATATTTGAGAAACTCACTTCATTTTTGCCTGCCGTGCACATAAGAGACGATTTAACCACCTTTCCTTCCACTTCCAACCTTCAGCCTGTGCTCTGTTGCTGTGAGACCACACCGAGAACCTATCCGCTGGCTAAAAACTCCGTGCTTGCGACTGCCAGGCGGGGTGGACTGTGTCTGCGAGCGAGTGCTCTGTGTTACAGCACAGGGGAGGGAGAGAGACCCTAACACTCTCCAAGCCTCTGCACTCTGCCTTCAGAGCGGACTGGAGCCAGCCACAGTGGACTCTCACGCAAACATCTTTTTTTTTGCTGCTCCGGTTTTCAACACTAAAATGCAAATTTCAAAAAAAGTAAAGAAAAGAAAAAAGAAAGATTTATTACATGAAACAGAGATGATTGCACAATCAAATCTCCGACGGATTCCAAGGCTGAGACATTCCAAGAAGAGTGGGGATGAGTGGACGAGCTTCCAGCGGGTTTCCACTAAACAGAAGAACCTGCACTGCAGCTGAATTTTCGGAAGGCCTGTGCTGCAGTGCGGGCTTTAGGACCCTGGGCAGGCCACTGCGTGGAAGGGGAACCTTGTTTAGAGGACTTTTTATATTAAAAGTTTTTTTTTTTTTTTTTTTTTTTTTTTAACAGAGGATGTTTAGGAGACAAACATTTTATCTGTGACAAACAACACCACTGTTCATGTTTTATAAAGAAATGAGAAAAAAAGAAAGAAAAAAATAATTCTGCTGCTTCTGTGTACAATTTTTCTAACAGAGTTTTAGCTTGCTACAATAGTTTGCAAGTGAGATTCGCAGGTTGAAGTGAAAACTTGCATTTGTGAAAGCCACGAAGTTTGATGGGACTCATTTTAGAAAGCCATAGAGTAACGCATATTTGCATTGTTTAATAACCTAATATTATTGTTATTATTAATATTATTATTGTAATAAATATTATTTTAAGTGCTATTTTTGTTATATTTCAGAATAGAGTTCTAGTATAAATAAAGTTTGTTGGTAAATATTGTTATATTTAGTATGATATGAATTTCAATTATATTGTAAACAGTGTTTAAATGTTAATATTGTTTTTCTGTTATTGTAATAATTATTATTGTATTATTCTTATCACTGCCTTCATGTAATGTTATTAGGAGAAGAAACAGAAGCTCTTGCGAGGTGTGCCGTGTGACAGCAGGTTTCATGCTGTGTCGATTGTTGAGTGTCTGTCTGTACATAATATTTTATTTCTTTCCACACAATCCACATTTCACTTCGTTTTAATATTAATGTTATTTTTTCCCCATCTGTTACCGTGATCTTAATTGTACTTGGCAATTTTATAAACTTCTGTAATAAAGTGTAAAGAAAAACACTCATCCCCTCCTCAGTCCTCTTTGGGTGCTCTCATGTGGGGTACAGAATAAGCATGAAGAAAGTTTGGTGTTAGGATTTAGTTCGGCAGATTCAGCACAACAATGGCGTGTGAATCGTATGTGAATGTGACGTGTGAATGTGTCGCACACTGTATCCCAGCGCAATCCTGACGTTTCCTCAGCGTTGCTATGACGTTCTCACAATGTTAACATCAGGACGTGATTGACTGAGATTCAGCGTAGGTCACTTTCCCCAGCACTGTACTATGCTTTAAGCAGCATCAGTCCTTTAAGCTTTAATTATTACATGCCTTAAATATTACATATTAATATATATACATATTTACTTCCATTTAGCTGGCATTGCCACTGTGTCAGGTCATTTGGAAACCACGTGTTTCTTTCTGAGGCCTCCTTTAGGATCAGAGGTATAAATAGCTCAATACTGTTGCATGAGAGAAAAAAAGAGAGATCATTCAGTGTGCACCAGCAGTTGTTGTGTTTACGATACAAAAGGTCATGTCTGTGAACACTGGACCACTAGCCACATCTTGCTAACCCTAACACTAACCAGAGTGTAATGAAACTTCCTTTGTGGTGTGAAGATGAAAGTTTGGAAGGCTGGATTATGCACAAACTGGAAATCAGAGGAACAGAACATTTCATTTCGCTCAGCCTGAAAAATATGTGTTTTTGTTTATCAGTTCCAGATATGGGCTCATTTTTTGGGGGATCTTTTGAAGTCAGTGAGAGACAGAACAACTGCAGAAAATGAAGAAAACACGTTTCAAAGGAAATCAGATGTGTTTGAATGTTGGGGGGGGGGGGGGGGGCACTGGTGATTTCAGAAATACCTTTATGGATTAAATAAGCCCCCTTATTAATACTTGCTGTTCATACACTGATGCTGTTTAGTGAAACAAAAAACACTCTTTGCAAAATGGGTGCATCAGCGTGGAAGCAAAAGTCTCAAAAATTTAATATCGCATTTTGATTGATAATAATTTTCACACGAAGTAGCCCAGTGCGTATGAAATTATATTTTATCCTAACATAGTAGGTAGATTCAGTGTGACTGCGGTCTACATACACATTTCAGTTGAATTAACCAAACACAGATGGCCTCAAAGCCATCTTGAATGACGCCAAACTCAACTATGGCAGAGAACGTGGATTTAACCCCTTTGACTCTGATGGGCTGTGGGTTGAGTCCTAAAAATCCAGAAAGTGGCTCTATTTACTGCTGAGAATGGTAGGGAAGAGTTGGGTTAATGCCACTGCGTTGGACTCACATAATGGCTTTGAAATCAGCAGGTTGAAAGTTTGGGCGAGTGCACGATACATACTACACAGCTAACAACACCTGCAAAACGGGCGACCATCAACCAGGAACATTAAGGCTTGTTTTGGGACAATGGCCTGTTCCACATAGCCAGCTGACACATCTGCCCCCCGGCCGTAAGCAGGGTTCGCTAGAGGGGCGAAAGGCAGGAGCTTTTGAAACTTTCCCCCGGAGCGGTGCTGCCATGTGTGGGCGCAGTGAGAGCACTCCTGTTAGCAGATAAACTCTGAGCCTGTGTCTACTTGCGGCCCTCCACCAGCGGGAGCCGAAGGCACACTCCGTTAATCCCGTGTTGATCTAGCGGATTCGGGTGACTTGGGAGCGGGGGTTGGGTTCACACATCTGCAGGGTTATCTTTCAAACAGAGGCTTTATAAAGTTCATCACGTTGCACCCCTGACACATCCTCCTCCCGGCGGGGGGGGGAAGGGTGGCGGGGGGGGGATGGGGGGGATGGGGGGGCGGCCCGTCTGGGGGTGAAGCGGGGGGCTTCATGAAATTCAGATTGATACTTTTTCACCGGCCCCGCGTTGGGTGGATTAAGCAGCCTGTTTCTGCCTGATCTGGTGCCTGTGACTGCGGTCAGATTAACAGCTGATGTGGAGGTGTGGGGAGAATCCGCAGTTTCAGGGCTGAGAAGTGACACTCGCTCTTTCACGGGAACAAAGGCCTTAGACCACTTTAAGGATCCTTAGACTTCTTCAACTGAGGCGCCATTTTTTCATAAGAGTTCATGCCTTGAATTAAACTCTGTTCTCTCAACAGAGATGACAAACATTTCAATTTTCAGTTTGTCTTTGTATTTTTTTGACAGCAGGAAATAAACAATTAAACCACATTTTTTGTGTTTTGTGAAAAAGAAGAAAGTCAATGTGGTCTTCTAATCAGAATCAGGTCCCTGTGGAAGAGCCAGCCACACTGTTTATGAGGAGGGCTCCTTCTAGACCTCCATTCAGAGGGCTCGACCTCCTATGGTACAGCATCCCCATCACTGCAGTGGGGGGGACTGCCTTTATCACTGGGTCCAAAGGGGAGGGCTCTGTCTGCTGGCTCAACACCAGTAATTCTACACATAGCTTGTTTTCCTTGTCAGAGACCGTTGTCTGCACAAAGATGAACCAGGAGAGGGTTTCATAACTGTTGCTGGGCAGCAGATGTGGTGTAGTGCTAAGGAGTAGGGTTCAGAACCGACAGGTTGCTGGTTTGATTCCCCAGTGATCCACTTCTGTTGTACCCTTGAGAGATGTACTTAACCCACAACTCCCTCAGTAAATATTCAGCTGTATAAATGGAAAACATGTGAAACTGCACCCTATGTAAATCACTCTGGATAAGAGCGTCTGCTAAATAACACTTATGTAATGTTAAAAGATACACAGGGTGAAAGGTAAAAATGGCCGCTGTAGAAAAGCCTCACGCATTAATCACCTGCGGGGCCAATGACAGGTGACGCAGGGCATGACATCGGTCTCCGACTCTTCCCTGGAGCGCCACGCCGCAGCTGTACTCCCTCTCTCTCATTTGTCTCCTTCCCGGAGAGCGCCTTTAAATCTAAATCTCACTCTCGATCAGGACCGGAGCCTGAGAACGCCGGGGTGACCCTTGGCTGGCCTGCCCGCTGTGTTGACGAGGCCTCTAATTCTGGACATGTCAGCCCTGGAAGGAGGCTTGCATAACTGCGACCGCCGAGCCTTCTCCTCACGTAGCTTCCCTGTTTTTTTTTCCACAGCTAAAACATGCCGGTTTTATTTCATTAGAAGGCTGTCTGTCATCACGAAACAGAATTCCACAGGAGATGAGCGTTAGTTTCGGTGTGGCTTCAACAGGATAGCAGAACCAGATAAGGGGACTGTCAGTCTTCCCAGCTTCCTTAGAACTGTGCTCTTTCTGTGAGGTTTCTGTACCAGCTCTCAGATACCTTCAAGCCATTTCGAACCTCTTTGACCTGCTTTGAGCTGTGTTGGGCCGAGGCGGCAGACTTGCTGTGCTCTTTGGGCTGATGTAGTAGCGCACTGTAGAGAAACAGACCCCATACCTAACACACTTCCCTAGCTCAGGCCTTCTGCCTCTCTTGTGTCCCCGCAGAGTGGAATAGAATTATTAGTTTCAGAACTCTGTGAACTCACATGAATATTCATGGGGGGGTGCTCTGGGCTGGGGTCGAGGGATTATTGTGTCTGAGCATGAGGTCCTGCCTGCTTTGGGGCTGTAAGTGCTGAATCTCGCTTGTTGTCACGGGCGACTGTGTGACCGGGTAACCAAAAGGCAGATTAGCTGGCGTTCGGTCAACACTGACAGCTGAGCGGAAAGCTGCAATGAGCTTTCATTCTTACTTTTCTCCCTTTCTTTGCTGCAGGTCACAGCATATCTCATCAGGATGGGTGCCGTGCAGAGAGGGGCAGCAGATTACGCTAAAGCGGCGGTGTTTCAGGCAACAGGAGCCGTGCAAACTCTGCTTGTCTGAACTCGAAAGCTTTTCTCTCAAAACCTGTGAATGGAGACTCTCAGGTAAATGTACGATGTCTATTTATTGTGCTGCTTCTGAGCTCTGCCAGGTTAACTCTTAAATCTATTCCTAACTGCTGAGCAGACCAAGATGAACTGCAGCCCAGCACAGTACCATGGCAACACATGTGGGATCTTAACCTGTTACAGAGAAGGTAAAAACCTTTCATTGGATGGTAAGACTGTTGACATTTTATAGAAGAAAAGAACACAGTAACATATTTCTGATTTCAATTAGCCATGATCTTGAAATTCATGCATGCATCTCCTCAAGATTGTACATAGCTTTACATTTGCTGGACACATGCGCTGACTGACTTTAAGCCTCTATACTGTACTACTGTTTGTCTACACAGCTGTTCAGAATGCTGAGCGGTGCTTTCCACAAATACTTTGCATCAGTTACATTTTGACAGTGTTCATATTCCACCAGACACCATTGTCAGCCTGGGTTTTCACATTTGCTATATCATGCATTTGAGTTCCTTGCACCTGCATTTTTCCTCTGGAATGAAAGTATCCTTTTTCCCTACCCGGCCTTCCACTTGACACCCTATTCACCCATCACCAGTATCTACTCTACGCTTTTAAAGGTTTGCACGCCTTCACACCTAGCTCTGTTTAACAAACTGGACTTGACTGAACTTGGTTATACAGTTATTTTGATCAGGTATCCTGAAATGGAGTCAGTCAGCAAACATGAGTTAGCTTTTAATTAAAGCCAAATAGCCTAAACCAGTCCTTTAAAACCCCTTTATGAAGCAGGCTCCAGAAAAACCCATACAACTTTGTTTCCAGCCTTGATTTTCAAGCACTTTAACTTTGACATGCTTTGGCAAGGGCTTAGCACCTGGTCACTGAGAGTGAAGAAATACACTGAACTGAACAAACATATTAAATATGTTATGAAAGTTTAGCAAGACCGGTGAGCACTGAATTTATGATGTTATTTCAAACCTACAATATTTCATCTGTATGTTAGTTTAGATGAATGTTTATTCATTTCTCAGTTTTTTTTTCTTTTTCTTTTTGTATTGTGGAATACACTTGTGCAATATTTCAATAATGCACTTCAAGCCAATAAAGCAAATTAAATTGACTTGGCAGAGGGAGAGAGATAGAATGAGATAGTGTAGGGAGAAAGGGAGATAGATATGAAGAGAGAGAGAGAGAGAGAGAGAGAGAGAGAGAGACACGCAGGTGTGTGAACGAGCAAGGGACTGTGAACTGCCATTGAACTCCTGGGTGCGTCTCCTGATCCAGCAGGTGTGGGGTTGGCTAGGCGTTCCAGGAGTGCACACACTGCACACCTTAACAGCTGAGCTCGCAGGTAGAAGGAGCTGAGACTCGCACACACTTCAAATGAAGAATGACAATAATAAAAAAAGAGCACAGATCCCCCTGTTCCCACCTGCTGCACACCTTTTATCTGACAGGGAGCAGAGCCGGGGCACCCTCAGATTCCTCTTCAAATAAATACGCGGGTTCACGGAAAGATCACGACTCGTAAAATCTCATCAAAACGTCAGCTTTCTTTCAGCGGGCTGATGAAAAGTGGAAGTCATTACCTGCCTTTCTCTCTTTTGGTAAGTTCACAGAAGTGATGGTGGTGTGGTCGTGACATTTGGTGGTGACAACAGCGCAAATTTTACATTTTACATTTTTGTACAATTTTACAATTGACTGTCATTTAGCAGACACGTATCAAGAGCAACTTATATTTGTTACAATTTAATTCATTTATACAGCTGGATATTTACTGAAGTAATTGTGGGTTTAGTACCTTACCCAAGGACACAACAGTAGTGCCCCAGTGGGGAATCGAATCCGCAACCTTTCAGCTACAAGCCCTACTCTGAGTACTACAAGCCCTACCCTGAATCCCACGTGAGACCATACTTTTGTACCCGTAAGCATGGCTGCTGAGCTACTATGCAATCTGTCTGTTTTTGCAAGCAGTATATATAGCGTGATGGGATTAAATGGTGTGATGTATGAGAATCAATGGCCCTAACCTGTAGCGCCCCCTGTGGGTGGCCCCAAATGAGTGCATGATCTGCCACAGAGTCGGTCAAATCAGTTCAGTGTTTGTGAACACACATAAGGAATTAAAAAAAAACACACTATAAAGAGATACTCAACTGCACATCTTAAGTAGATAAAAAAGAAGACCTTCGTACCCAAGTAGATAAAAAAGAAGACCTTCGACCCAAGGTATGCCAAGGTATGTCTCTCAAAGTTCATATTCCTCAGTGTTGATGACAATGCTGCGGTCCATGGGAATCAGTTTGTGGCAATTTGTCCTCCGGTCAGCTGCCTTTGAGACAGTGAGGTTACAGCCAGAGCCACTGTCTCCACTCTTCAGCAGAAAGTGACTGATATGGGTTTAGTCCAGATAAGACCCTCCTACCGTCCTCTGCTGTGGTTTCATAAAAGAACTGAATAAATAAATAAGATGAAACACAGGTGTGTTTCAGGGCAGGGCTCATCTCTCTGATAGAGTGCTGATGTGTGATAAGGTTTGCTTTTTTCAGGGTTGAATTCCACCCACAGCAAATCCGCTCGTTACGTTTTTTGACATTTTTTTCTCACCAGTAGTTAATTTCAGTAAAACTGTGAAAAATAGGATCAGACTGTAGATAGTCAGAGATGCCAAACATTTAGTAATGGCACTAAGTGAGTACAGTCAGGAACCCATCACTGTGAAACTTTTTAAAACCCAGGAGCCCAACACTTTTGAAACTGTTTCCTAAATGAAAATGAAACAGCTTCATTTTTGCCTTGAAGTTTGCTGTGGTCTATTGTCGGTTCTCTGTCCCTTCTTTGGAGGTGTACCTGTACAGTATAATTGAAAAGAGTGTGGTTTCTTCATTATTTGACAGGGTCACGCTCATTTTTGCAGGAAACTTTCCAAAACTGTCATTTTCAGCTGATTTATGATCCAGGCATACTGCCCTGGGGGGTGCTGCTATGAGAATATTGACTGGTGGAGCGGCTAACAGCTCCTGGCATATTGGGTTCTGATGACATAATTTCACATTTAAGGACAGCTTAAACTGATGAATGATGGGTAGGAGGAGTGACGACATAGGGGTGCCTCATCCGGGAGACACATCAGCATTACTGTAAGGACGACTGCAAGAGCGGTTCGTGGGAAAGAAGGTGGTCTTCTGAAGAGCCATCCTTATAAGATGTGGGGTTCACTGGGAGCATGGACTTGTGCTGGCCTGTGAGTATCCTACAGTAACAGCTTCCCTGCACTCTCTGCTCAGGGACATCAGGGCACATAAGCGCGAGAGCTGGAACAGGCTTTGTCTTGAGAGGAAAACCCCGTGTCGCCTTACCATGAGAACCATAAACAAAAAAAAAAAACAATCACGTTTGCCTAAGTCTCATTTGCGCCACATCTCTACAGATTCACGTACGTTCATTGCGTGTGCATTGGCTGATAGTGAGGGTTTCTGCGAAATGGACCATCCATTCACCATTCTGTGCAGGATCTGTGCATGATGGTGCAGATTCAAACTTGTTGAATGTTACCCATCACTTAGTGATTACATTTTACAAAGCTCTTTTGTTCAACACAATATGATATTATTTTCATTTTAAAAGTTTACCATACATAGACTACTCAACGTGTTGAGTGTTTCTTGATGTTTTTACTAATTAGCAATGGAATTTGCCACAGCCTCTTCTAATGGAACAACAGCAAATGGTGTGTGATCTTTATTTATATCCTGTTTTTCCAAAGCAGAAATCTCAATCATCTGTTCCTGAGAAAGACATCATTCACAGATTTAAAATGGGGAAAGACACATTGACAAACTATGCTTCAGACTGCCAAGAGTGGTGTAATGCCTCACAGCCATTAGGCCAATCATGTAAAAAACGGAGGCATGGCTCTGTCTCCTTCTCTCTTGATCTCCCTCCCTCACTTCAGTTCGACACATTTAAATTTGTTTGATTTATTCGTGTTTATCATCGGGGGCCCGGGTCTGGCGGTGCTGCCCCAACAGAGCAGGTCATCTGCACAGAGCAGGAAGTTGAGTTCGGTGTCAGTGTCATGTGGAGTGAGTTCAGATCCTGCAGGCTGCTCAAGCATCATAGCCAATTCATCGATGAAGATGTTGAATAGTGTTGGGCTCCCTGTCTCACTCCACGTCCCTATGTGAGGAAAACTGTTACTTTCTTCCCAATTTTATTGAATCCTCTCTCTCTTCTCCCTCTCCCTGCCCTCCTCCCTCTCTCCCGCTCTCTCTCCTCCCCACTCTCCTCCATAACTCCTGCCCTCAGTACCACCCTCTCTCTGCCTCAGTCATGGGTGCAGAGTCTGTGTCACGCTATATCTTATCATCAGATTTGGTATATTATCTTGGCTTTTTTGGCATCTCTGTCGACAAAGCTGTTTCCTGTTTGGAAAACAAAACCGACAAGCACATAAAAAGCATAGGGTCAGGGTCAAGGTCGCATTCACACCTATAGCTGAGGTGGGGGTTTGGCAGCGATTGGGAGTGTGGGTGGGGGGAGGTGTCACTAGTTTGGAGAGTTAATTCAGTCCTTCCTGAACCAGCATGATTAAAGACACTATAAGACCTGCCAACACCTCATTGTAAAACACATCTAACAGCTGAGTAAAAACAGGGTAGCATCTTATCTAGTTCAACAAGTTTTGTCCAGGTGATTATTTCTCCAGATGTTTATCTTCCTGTAATGCTTGACCTAAACTCGCCCAGTTTTTGGTGTTGTTGTTGCTGACAGTCCCGTTCACCGTTGGTGCTCCTATGGGCCTGCCCTGTTCCAGTCACAATCCACAGCGCTAGTGAGTGAACAGTTACCAAGTTCTATTTATGTGCTGGAAATCATCAAAGGCGGATAGCTTGGTCTTGGATATTTGCTGCGGCTATGGAGCCAGAATGGCTTCCAGCTGGCTGAGGGAAAGCTGTAAGCATATCTGCATGCAGTCATCAGTATTGCACTATTTCAGTGAGCGGGCTGTGGGGACGGGGGACGGGGGGTGGGGGGTGCACTGGACTTCTGTTGCGTGGCTTTATGAGAACGAAGCTGGATGATCACTGAGTGTTCGATGAAGAGTGCTCAGTGCTGCTTTTCTCCTGTGAACAACAGCATGGTCTCTCTCTCTCTCTCTCTCTCTCTCTCTCTCTCTCTCTCTCTTTCTCTCTCTCGGTGAAAGCCCGTAGGAAGATGTGGCCAGCTGTGCGTTCTGCGTGTTAAATACTCCCAGAGTTTGGTAAATAGGGGTGCGGTTGTTTTAAGTGGAGCAGCACCTCTGGTTCGATCTGTTGGTGAAAGAGCTCTTAGCAGTGTAGGGGTGGACAGACAGAAAAACGCACAAGGAAAAGCTTGGGAGGGTGCAACTTCGCATAGATGTGGTTGAAAATATAACAAGCATTTCTTTATTTGAAAAGGAGTTCCACCCTCTTGATAAAAGACATACAACACTTCTGGAAAAGCTCAAAAGCTGAACTATTCAACTTAAACTGATTGCGTTTTAACAGTAAGAACAGGACTGAGAGGCAAAACATGCGAATGAAGAGTCAAAAATAATGCATTCGAGATTTTTAATATTGACAATGCTGGAGGCTGAAATATAGCATGAGCATTTTTTTGCTTGGTTCCGGAAAAGGTCTTACAGATCAATGTGAACAGTTGTGGTGTCATTTTACAATCAATTCTCAGAGGCTTTCACGACTCATATACAAAGCATTTGGGGGCAATTTGGAGGAGAAAGACAAAGATGACCATTCCAGTCACAGTGAATCTCCATCTTCTGTTACAGCTCTGAGCTGACTGAACTTCATTGCTGTTGCTGATGCCGTAACCTAGGAAACTAGAGACGGGATTTGGAGGGGGGGGGGGGGGGGGGGGGGGGGGATGGGCTTCTGTGAGACCCGACAGGAGTGATTCGGCACCTTCCACAGCTTTGTGGGGGCTCAGAGTGCCAGTGTAACATGCTCCGGAGAAAGAGAGGATTCGGCCGTCCAAGGAAAACCTCCAGCTTCAGACCGAAATGGTTGTTTTACACGTCCTTTCCCATTCTTCGCTACATGTTAGTTTTGTGATCGCCGGCTGTTTTGAAATTCTTGCCAGTCCCATGTACACATATTCATTTCGGCCTCTTGGCTTTGTCTTCTGCCTGTCTCCGTGCATATCTATCTACCAATCAATCACACTAAGCATCTGCAGTTCAGCTCACTTGCCCTCCAGTCCTTATCGTTTCTCCGGCAGAACAATGGGTTCTTTTCTCCTGTGCCCCCCCCTCCACAGCCCCCCCTTTCCCGACCGCAGCGTTCGGGAGCTCGCCCCAGAGTAGATATTTGGAAAGAGAGATAATTTTAGGTTGGTCGGACTCATTCATTGTTCTCTTAGGAGAACACTTTGTGTTTCAGCCACAGTTGCTGCTCAGCCAAAAGCTCTTCATCTCTGCAGAATTTTTGAGGGAAGTTCTAATATATTTTTTTTTTTCCCCCCAGTATTTCTCCAATTTTCCACAATAGAAACACAAAGGTTTCATTCAAAAAATAAATCTCTTGGCCAATTGTGCTTCACATTTTTTCTGTCCCCCGAAATATAATTAAATTATTTGTATTTGGTATTCAAGAAAAGTATTCCAGTGTACTTCTGAGTAGACATATGCCCTCTCTGAGGCTTTGAGTCAGAAGAAAATTTACTGTAAAGAAATGAAAGAGACGTTTCACACGAATGCAAGTGTGTGTGCATGTGTGCACACACACATACACACACATACACACAAGTGAGCTCCATAGTGTAACCTTTCATCAATCCAATCCAAGGTAAGATGTACACATATTTTACAAGAGTATCAGTTATTTTATATCTGCAAGCACGTTCAATATTTAACGTTTGTGGTTTTTAAATTATAGCCTTGGATTGTCCATAAATTCCTACAACTGTCACATTGCAGGATATAAATTCTTCTTCAAGGCACAATGTTGCTGTAGCCCGCATACACAGGGCCATCGATGTGTACCAAGTGGGATCGGTGCATGTTGAAGATTACTATCATTATGAAGACCGGTGTCAATCTGCAGAAGCCAAAACATAGGCGCTCTATTCTGTCTGACCGAACCTATCCGCAGTCACGTGTGGTTTGCCTTTCCTGCTGGCCGTGCCCGTCTTGCTGGTGTGCTGCTTGTAATGGGAACGTGAAAAGGGCACACTCATTTGTGTACAATCAGTCTTTTATGAGGACATCGCCCCCTGGAGTTTGTGAGAGTCGTTGCAGTCTCCTGTGCAGAGAAGCTGGGCGTCTTTGGTGTGGCAGCAGTAAAGTCACTTAGTAAAAGTTATATGCTGTGCGGTGCCGAAGGTGGCAGGTCCGTCTCCCGGCCTTGTCCGACCTCTCTGACCACACAGAATTTGAAGCATTCACGCCGGCCGGAATTCCCCAGAATACAAGAAATTACTGGGACTCATTTGTCGTAACATGTGGAGAAGTTTAACGTCACTTCTGACAGTTATTGTCCTTTTATGACCTCTATCCCTGGCCATAACAATGATCTAGTGCAATTTAACTAATGTGAATTACTGTGGGTAAAAAGCATCTGTTAAGCTCATGTAATGTAATTCATTTATGAGCATAGTTAACTCATGATTAATGGGTAATATTTACTTCTTGGGAATTAAGTTAAAAAAGGAATATATTTTCTTCGTGGTTGACAAAATCTAATGTCTTGTCTGGAGTTCAGTAAAATCCAGCTACAGAGGTGGAGTCTGTGAATGTAGGCAGGAGAGATTGTCCAAATGCTTCATAAAAACCCAAATCATGAGTGTTTTAAATGGCCTTGCTCCTCTTTGGTGGTAGGGACATTATTTTTGACCCTCATTTTGTCTCTGATTGAATAATGAGATCGCCTTCCCTCTCACAACAGGGTCACAGTCGTCAGCATGTACTTCCAATGCAGGATGATGTGTGTAAAGAAGACAGCATACTTTCTTTTTTTGGTCTATTATTTTTTATTTTTAAATAACTGCGCTATGGGGGGCCGTTCACCTTTCTCTTTTACCCCACTCCGTCCCCCCAACCCCCCACCCTCTCTCTCCTCACTGTGGATGAGAAAGACCGTGCTCTTACGCCTTTGTGGTCGTCCAATAAGTCCAATAACGCACCAACAATGCGCCGGGCCTCGGCGTGCCAAAAAAATGTACTAATATTGGAAGCTATGCACATCGTTACAAGCCATAGGGAGGCAAGTTTTCAATTTTGGGTAATTGCTACAAGCTGATGCGGGGTTTTAAAATCTCAAGTGAGGAGCCAGAGAGGAGTGCTGACAGGATTTTAAGATCTGGATCCACGGTCGGTCATGGGACCGGGTCCGGTTCCGAGCTGCCCTCTCACCTCGCCGTCATTGGTTACATCTCGCGGCGCATTGCCGGCAGGTCTGGGGACGGCGTGCTGTCTGTGATGTCACTGCCTCTCTGTCCCCAAAGAAACGCCCTCACAATACCGCCATTGTGCTTTGCAGGTCAAGCGGCACATGCTCAGAGCATTGCTGCTGCAGTGCTGCTCCTAACGCATGGCAGTGCATCCCACGCACAGGGGCTGGCCAGGGAACACAAGCCTGAATCCTTTGAATCCTTCGAGTGAGTCAGTGAGTGAGTCAATGAGTCAGTGAGTCGGTGAATGAGTCAGTGAGTGAGTCAGTGAGTGAGAGAGAGAGGGATAGAGAGAGAGAGAGAGAGAGAGAGAGAGAGAGAGAGAGGGATAGAGAGAGAGAGAGAGAGAAGGATTTTTCAGTGGTGTTGGTGCTGATGTCATTGAGTCTTAACAATCGGATTCAGTCGAGAGAATTTCACATATGGTGAGAGCCGCTTCCCTCCCCACGTCCGTGCATGGGACAGGTTACAGCGAGTGGTATTTCTGAGTCATGCGGAGCGAATCTGCCATTGTTTTGAAGCTGTGTATGCAAATGAAAAATAACGTGACTGAATAACAGGGTTGAATGTTGTCCTCTGCTCTCTGATTCTTATGGCCATCTTGAGCCCCACCGTTTGCCTGTTCATAAGCTTTACGCTCCTGCTGTGCGTGTAATCAGAATCAAAGCTGTACCGAAGATGACCTCTCCATACGTGCAACATCAGGTGTGCAGCTAACCATGTGAACAGGGGGCCAAGGTGCTACACAAGTTCTTGCTTAACGGTGAGATCGGATCTCCAGAGTTCATGGAAAAGGCATGAAGATTCTAGTCTCGCAGTGTCCTTCAACTGCACTTAAAGCTATCGTGGAGTCAAAAGGTGAGGGCTGGAACAGCTTACAACACACCGAGGACCACCTACAAACCCCAGAACTCTGCCAAAAGCCAGACCGCTGGGGAATGCCTGCATCCGCGATAACATCTTTTCTTTATCATTTAACATGTTTTGTGTGGAAAACCATGAAGACGCAGCTTGCTCCCACAATGCACCTCTCCATTTGTATTCAGTGGCTTGTGCGTTCACATAAGCAGTAGCAGTAGCGTTTCAGACCCCTTGGGTAGAATTTTTTTTTTTTCAGTTTGTTGGCCAGCTGACTTGTAATTTAAATTCAAAACATATTGTCTTGTTTCAGCAGCATTTCATAAAAAAAAAATAAAATAAATAATTAAAAAAAAAAAAAATCTTGACCAGGATTTAAAAAAAAAAATACAAAATTAGCTTTGAACAGCAGACAATAGCAAATGACAAAATACAAATGCAAATTCTACTTGGCTATTGTTACCAAATTGGAGTCGCCTTAATCTTGAACAATATCTCCTGAGAAAAGAACTAAAGAGAAAACACGATACAGCAACAGGGCCTTCTGGAATTCCCATCCCGGACTGTGGGAAACGTCTTTTCTTCATTAGGAACCGTCTGCTATGGCTGAAAACAGACATATGCACATAATGCTATAAAAGCCAAGGGTTATATTGCTTATGCTTCTCTTTCTCCTGAATGTGAGCTGTGCATGTAGGGATGTTAGTATAACCTGTCACTTGCTTGCGTCTGGCCTCTAACTGAGGGGTGTAGTAGAGTCTGTGTGTGCAGTATGGAGAGTGTGTTGTATGGAGAGTGTGCAGTACGGAGAGTGTGTTGTACGGAGAGTGTGCAGTATGGAGAGTGTGCTGTACGGAGAGTGTGTTGTACGGAGAGTGTGCTGTATGGAGAGTGTGTTGTACGGAGAGTGTGCTGTACAGAGAGTGTGCTGTACGGAGAGTGTGTTGTATGGAGAGTGTGTTGTACAGAGAGTGTGCTGTACGGAGAGTGTGTTGTATGGAGAGTGTGCTGTACGGAGAGTGTGTTTGTGCTGTGCTGAGCGTGTGTTGAAGCTGTTTCCCGCCTGTGTCCTCTCACATTTTTCTGATTTTGTGATGTTATTGGCAGTGGCTGCACTCTGGTAAACTCTGCCTGAACCCAGCAGTATGGAGTTTCATACCAACAGCATCATATCCAATTATACTTCCCTCTCCCCCACGGCCCCTCCCATACACTCCTTCACTTTCTCTCCCTTCCTCTGTTTCTTAGTCCCTATCTATCGCTTGGTTTCCCCTTCTCTCTCTCTCTCTCTCTCTCTCTCTCTCTCTCTCTCTCGCTCTCTCTCTCTCTCTCTCTCTCTCTCTCTCTCTCTCTCTCCTTCCCTACTGTCTGTCTTGACAGTTTTAAAACTCAGCAATCGGCTCCATGCTCGGCTTGTAAGGAATACTCCCTCCCAGCTTTGGTCTTCTCGTCATTTATCAGTGTTTAGGAACCTGATGGGAACGCTTCTGATATGACCACAGCCTCTGCTCCCCTGCACCTCCTCTCTGACTGTGCTTAGAGACCCAACACTCTCTGCTCCCCTGCACCTCCTCTCTGACTGTGCTTAGAGACCCAACACTCTCTGCTCCCCTGCACCTCCTCTCTGACTGTGCTTAGAGACCCAACACTCTCTGCTCTCCTGCACCTCCTCTCTGACTGTGCTTAGAGACCCAACACTCTCTGCTCCCCTGCACCTCCTCTCTGACTGTGCTTAGAGACCCAACACTCTCTGCTCTCCTGCACCTCCTCTCTGACTGTGCTTAGAGACCCAACACTCTCTGCTCTCCTGCACCTCCTCTCTGACTGTGCTTAGAGACCCGACACTCTCTGCTCCCCTGCACCTCCTCTCTGACTGTGCTTAGAGACCCGACACTCTCTGCTCCCCTGCACCTCTCTGGGACTGAAAGAGTGAAACAGCCCTTTCATCCAGACTCTGACCAGGTATCCTCTTGCCTAGAACCACTGTCCCATGGTCCTGCTCTAGGTTCTGGATCATAGTTCTGCTCCTGGTCATAGTTCTGGTTCTGGTTTTGGTTCTGGTCTTTTTCCTGTTTCTGGTCCTTTTCTCCCTCAGAAACAGCGTCACCCCAGTCTTAGTGTGAGAAAAACGAGGTTGTCTCAAGAAATTTCTCAAATCAGAAAGACCGTGAAAAAGAGAGTGAGAGAGAGACGTAATTAAAAACATAATTAAAAAACAGAGACAACAACACCCAAAAAACAGAGAACTGCTGAATACCACCAAGTTAAAACAAACAACAAACAAAAAACCCTGAATGTTCATCAAACAGAATCTTACAAAAGGCATTGCTTACCCCCCTACAAAAGTAATACTAACTTGTCATTCTCATCAGTAAATCATTTGTGGCCCGTTTCAGTTTAAATTTATGCAGATGTTTTAGTCTTACCATTATCATTGTCTTTAAAATGAAAAACAATATCAACAACTCCCTGTCCACCTCTGTAGAGAGAGAGACGGACAGACAGACAGACAGACAGAGGATTTGCAGCAGAGGTTAATGAGATGTTGTTGACTATTGTTGTCGGCTATTACAGGCTCACCTGTTGGAATGCAGA